>NW_007732903.1:24597-65695 GCF_000696425.1 Galeopterus variegatus | reverse complement strand
ACGGGAGCGCCGCCGTGCTTCCCAAGCGGCGCACTATCCAGTGCGCCACCAGGCCGGCCCAATGTGTGGGAATCTTACAAGTGATAGAGATGGCATGTTGGTGCAATAGGGGAAAATGATGGCGTACTCAGTAGATTGGTGATGTTTATAGTTTTGTAGTTTTACATATACAATAAATGGCTGGTATCTTTAATACACTAAGAAGAGTTCTTATTCAACAAGAAAAAACCAGTGAACAGTAGGATATAGAGAATTTACAGAAATGGCAGTACAAAGGACCATTAAAAATATGTCCAACATTATAATAAAAATATAAATTAAACTATTAGTAAAATATCTCTTGTCAGATTGGTTAAGATTTGAAAATAGTGAACAGTTGAAAAGGATGAGGAAAAATGTCTGTGTTTTGTCAATAACAATTTTCAGTGAGCCAAAGAAAACATCTAGATACTATTTTTAGGATAATACTGCCATGTAATAGGATGGTAATTTTTAAAAAGGTAATCCAAGCTCTCAAGTTGGTATTCCAAACATAACTAACTGTTCTTGAATGTTTTGAAATAAGGGGAGTAACTCTGGACTTTATTCCTTTATGCATCGTGTTGTCTAGTATATAGCCTTATTTACCTGAATTAGAATTGACATGGTTTTAATGTGAAGTAGTGATTATTTTAGGAAAGTGTTTTATGTGACTTATGTATATATTACGTAGGGGATTTGGATCAAGAACGGATTTTTAACAGTCTTTGTAATGAATAACATTTTATCTTTGTAGGTACCTGGCAAAAAATTCTGCAACTTTGTTTAGTGCCAGCGATTATGAAGTGGCTCCTCCTGAATACCATCGGAAAGCTGTGTGAGAAGTGCTCTCACTTATGTTTAGATCTCTGTAAACACATTTTTGTTCTTAGTCCTTCTCTTGTACAAATGATGTACTTTGAAAATGTTAGTGTATAACAGAATTGATGTTTGTTTTCTGTTTGGTTTTAAACAGAGAAAATATTTTGTTCTTAGTCCTTCTCTTGTACAAATGATGTACTTTGAAAATGTTAGTGTATAACAGAATTGATGTTTGTTTTCTGTTTGGTTTTAAACAGAGAAAATAAAAGGGGTTACAGCTCCTTTTTTCTTTTTTTTTTTTTTTTTTTTTTTTTTTCATTTCAAAGTTGCTACCAGTGTATTCAATGATGGACAGCAGAGAGACATGCTGTAGAGTGTTTTATTGCCTAGTTGACAAAGCTGCTTTTGAATGCTGGTGGTTCTAGTCCTTTGACACTACGCACTTTTATAATATGTGTTAATGCTATATGACAAAATGCTCTGATTCCTAGTGCCAAAGGTTCAATTCAGTGTATATAACTGAACACACTCACCCATTTGTGCTCCTTTTTTTTCTTATTTTCTTTTTTTTAATGGTGCTTAAAGTAAAGAGCCCATCCTTTTGCAAGTCATCCATGTTGTTCCTGAGGCATTTTATCTTTGCTCAAATTGTTGAAGAATGGTGGCTTGTTTCATGGTTTTTGTATTTGTGTCTAATGCACGTTTTAACATAATAGACGCAATGCATTGTGTAGCTACAGTTTTCTGGAAAAGTTGATCTTTTAGGAATTGTTTTTCAGATCTTCAATAAACTTTTTCTTTAAATTTCAAAGAGCAATGTGCTTTTGTAGATGTTACAAAAACCTTTTGTATATTGTGTATTTTTTCTTGTATTTAGACAGTGATTTTCTAGGTGGGTGTTAAATTTTCTGGTTTGACCATTGTGGGATGAGGAAGAAGTTTAGCTTTAGTATCTCACTCTAATCCATAGTAGCTTTAGTAGTTTGCTCTGTTGAGTCCTAGCTAAAAAGTTAGAATTTCACATAACTATTTCTCTACTTTCCCTAGATTATTATTAATTTTGAGCATTTTTTTTCCCTTTTTTTCGTCTTTTTTTTTCGTGTCCGGCAACGGATCACAACCCTTGGTGTCGCGCCCGTACCAGACCGGGACCAGCAATGGGATCGCAACCCTCCGTGTTGCTCTCACACCTTGCTCAGCCAGTGAGCGGGAACCGGTCTGTATGTGGGATCTGAACCCTGGGCGGGAGCGCCACCGCGCTCCCAAGCGGCGCACTGTAGCAGTGTGCCACCGGGTCGGCCCTAATTTTGAGCATTGAGGGCACTTTTTTATCTGTGTGACAGCTTGCTTTTTGTCAGTAATTGTTTATTTTTAGGTGGTTACCTTAGAAACAGCTTAAAAACGGCAATATACAACAAAATATTTGCAAAGGGCAACATTTCTCTCCCTTTTAATAGCGATACCAAAGTGGTCTGGACTGGGGTAGAGATGATACTCATTAACAGTCAAAGTGCAAAGCAGCAGATAAGTTCAGATGTCAGGAGCTATAGACGGGAGAGTGAATCCAGAAGGAGGATGATAGGGATAAGCTCCAAAGAGGCAGTACAATTTGCCTTGGGCGTTTGAAGAAAACTGTTTCTAGCCATAGTTGTCTTCAAGCCTCTTTATTCTTTCTGGTTTCTTGTTCTCTATTCATTTATTTTTTCCCTTTGTACTGATATAATCTGACTTTCAGGTTGTTGTTTGGAAGCTTTTAGCTGTTGAATGTTATCTAGATGTGGTATTTTAATTGAATATTAGTGTTATTTGGTTAGGTATTTTAAAGATTTGCTTGTTTGGCACATATAAGATGGTATGGTGTCATTTTTTTCCGTATTCTAGTGCCTGTAAGATGCTGTTCTTGATTACAATAGTAATTGTATTTTTACTCAGTCAAGATTGTCTTTATATATCATTTGCTTTTAATTTGTGCAAATGTACCTTAATTTGACACAAAACAATTTCCCGTAAGAGCAGCCACTCAAATCTTTTTGGTTTCAGGATCTTTTTATATTTCACTATCTTAAAAACTTGACTCCAAAGAGCTTTTGTTTATATGGGTTGTATTTATCAGTATTTACCATGTTAGAAATTAAAATATTTAAAACCTAAGAATACATAAGCACACACTCCATCAGCTGTCAGAGTGATTATATCACACATCATGTAACATCTGGAAAACTCCATGTACATGCAAGGGAAAAAGTCAAGTGATTTAAAATAGCTTTAACCTCATAGACTCTGAAAATATCTCAGGGACTGTAGGGATCTCTGGGCTACTCTTTGAGAATCGTTGCTATAGATCCTTATCTCTTGCGGATTATAACAATAATCTTAGGGTTCTGTGTTCAGTAATTTAACATTGTTATTCCCAGAGTGTCTGAAAGTCAGGATTTTCTTTATTATTAAGAACCCTCGGTCCCCCACCCTCCATTTGAATACAGCATTGATGAATTTGCCTAATGATACTGAAGAAGGCAATAATCTTGGATATCCTGGATATTAAATCTACATATTTTCATTTACACTTAGTAATTTTTATTGTGGCTCCAGAATATATCTTGTGCAATAGTAATAATAATAGCTGGAATTAAACAGATGAAAATAATCCTGAACTGATGATTATAGTTAATAATTGCTTACCAAAAAATGAAATTAAATTAATATTAGTGTCATTAGATTTTAATAAATTTTTTTAAACCTAGGTCTTTATATCTGAATGTTTGTACTTTCTAGTGTTTTTTAAACTGAGTGCATTTTAAGCCTCAGCCATGCATGAAACTTTCCTGGATTAGCTACAGTCCAGCATTTTTAGTTTTAAATTTATTCCTTAAACCAGTTATTCAATCGAATTAAAAGAAGGGTTATTGGAAGGATAGGAAGAAGCGTTGCTGAGGATGAGGTGCATTTAAGTGGATATTCTCCTGGCTCTGCCTCCTTTCCTTGTTACCACTATAAGTTAAAGGTTTCAGTCTGTTTATAAGCAATATGTTGTTTTTTAAAGTTCATTTCGTTACCATCTTAATCTTGGTTTCCAATGCCATTTTTGAATTACTGTTGATAAAATGGCAAATGGTATGTAATACTGTAGGTACAGTCTTCGTAAAACTTGATATACATGTTTATGGAGAAATAGAGATTTGTAAAGTAGGCTCTAGTTGTGTTATTGGGGTAGGATATACTTGTGAAATAGTGGGGTATTTGTTAGCTTTCCTGACACAGCCATGGCATCTGACAGCAGTGTACTGCTACCTTGTTTGCATATAAGACACTTTTCATTTTTAAAGTTACTCCCGTTAATCAGTTGTGATATTTTCCAGGTTTTGAAATTCTTTCCCCAGAATTGAGATACTTTGTTCCTGCTGTCCTTCTTCCTCTTTGTTTTCTGGCCTTGCTGAGCATGATCTTGTGTAGCTCCTTACCTGTCATCTGTCTTATTGGCATTTGTTAGTAATAACTGTAATCATTTTTGCAGTGTGTATTTTAAACAGGAAGTCAGTTACAGAGGTAACTTGCTTATGGTCATTTAGCTAAGAAGTGGCAAAGCTGAGTTAAAACATCACTTCCTGTACCCCAGCCACAAACATATCCATTCAATTACTGAGTCTTTATCAGTTAGCAAATACTTCATCTTTCCTGTCTGCCTCTTTTCATGACAATCATGGAGTGTGTATTTTAACAGTTTTCTGGAGTACAACAATCATTCAGCTTCTTTATAACTAATGACTTCCCATTTGACAGTGTTTGAATTACGGGAGTGAAGACCAGGTTAGGTTAGGGTTCAAACTCTGTTGGAAGCTTAAGGCAGCTTCTCCTTTCTTCGCATCACCATACTGTGTTTCAGCCAGGTTTTTTTTTTTTTTTTTGCCTCTAAGCTTGCTTTTACAAAAAAGCATATGAGAAAACAGTAATACAGTATATGGAAAAACACCATATTTTCTATATGTGTGCATGTGTGTACTTTTTAATGGGGCGATATAGTAGACTATATAATCAGAAATTCCTCCTACTACAGGATACCTAAAAATATAAGGTAAAATAATAACATTCTCTTCAATGCATGCATGAGCAGAAAAGGAAGACTAAGAAGAAAAAGTTGAACACCCCAAAGTTTTGTCTGCCTTATAGAGATACTGCATATAAAGTATTTAAAAATATTTAAGAAGAAAAAGAATTTGAAAATGTGAGAAAGGAAAAAGACTTCTCCAGGACCAGTATAAAGTAATGGTGTACTTGATAATGCAGACCAGTCTTCCACTGAATTTCAAGTATAAAGATTCAAGAAACCCTCTGAACCTCAAGCATAACAAAAAGCCACTTAAAAAGTTATATAAAACATCTGCTTAAAGGCATTTGGAGAGCTAAGAAGATGGTGAAGACTTAATGGACCAGCATATGGGAAGAGGACAGAGTCCCAGGGATGTAAGCCCATGTTTAATGCTGCTTTTATCTTGCAGATGTTTGCCAAGGTCAGAGGGGGTAACTGATAGACTGGTGCTTTTGACAATCTCACTTGGGTTAAAGGACATGAATTGGAGTTTGAGGGATGCCAAGAAATTAGGACCCCAAAAAGTTATACTTTAGGGGTAAGAATGAACCAGATTTAATATTTTTCAAGCAGTTTTGCAAATATATCCAGCAAATGAATAATAACTAAGCATGTGAGACAAAACTAAATGAAGGGAGAAAAAAGTATTAAGAGAAACTGATTGAGGAACAGACTCAGAAAAAGAGTATGGGATCCAGTTTACTTCAGTAAATGACAAGTACCCTAAGTCATTAAGGAGAGTCGGACATTGATGTTATAAAACATTTTAAAATAACTATGCTTACTATATTAAGAGAGATGAGAGTTGAGACAGAATTTAAGCAGCAAACTTAAAACTAAAGAAGCAAATGGGAGTTTTAGAACCAAAATTTACAATAGCTAAAATTGGAACTCAGTAGGTTTAAAAGGTCAGACCCAGCTAAAGAGAATAGATTGGAAGATAGGTCAAGAAAAACAAAAAAACACTGAGGGACAGAAACAAAAAGATGGAAAATACAAAAAGGAAGATTAGGGGCGTAGAAAATGCAGCGATAAATCTAATTGATAATGTCTGTAAGTTAATATAATTATTGCAGAAGAGCAGGAGTTAATGGGGTAGTAATTGAGATTGCTGACCACTGTGCAGAACTGTGGAAGAATTTCAAGTGTAAAGATGTAGGAAACCCTGTGAACCTCAAGCATGACAAAAAACCACTTAAAGATGGGTCATTAAAACCTAAAGACCATTTTAAAAGCATCCTAGTTAGCTGAAATAACTAAAACTTAGAATTCTAAACTCAGTAAAAATCCTTGAAGAAATAAAAACATGTTCAGACAAAACTGGAAAAATGTCAATTTACCAGCAAACCCAAGCCAGAGGAAAAACTCCGTCGGAAATACATAAATGAAGCTCAGTGAAAATAATATGTGGGTAACTTTAATGTTGACTGTGCAAATATATAATGTTGAGTTTGAAATATATATAATAGAAAATTCCATGATCATCATATAAAAGTTCTTACATAGTTCAGGAAGAAGGTAATAAGCTTGTATAAAAATCTAGAATAACCATTAAAAGAATAGTAAGAGTTCAACTTGCAAGCAAATGCTTATTAATTTGCTAGGATTAATGCAAATTGATCAAGAAAATGGATGATTATTTTTTCTAAAAAGGAATTTAGGAAGTAGAACAAATAGATGATACATTCTAACCTAAATATATCAGTAATTAAAATGTAAATGGCTAAATGCTTCAATTATAGAAGATTGTCAACTTAGTTAAAAGAACAAAGCCCTATACTATTTACAAGGCACACTTCTAAAATGTAAGAATGAAGATTGAAAGAAGGAAGGGAGATGTTAAATATAAAAGAGGATTGTCTCAGTATCTGCTGCTGTGTTAGCTATCCCAAAACTTAGTGGGCTTAGAAGAATATTTCTCATGATTCTATAGGTTTGCTGGGTGCAGCTGGGCAGTTCTGCAGGATTTGTCTGGGATCAGTGGTGAGCCACATGGGAAATAAACCCATGAAAATTCAGGGGCTTGCCACTTTGGTGATGTTTTCTGGGGGGTCCAGGAGTCTGGAGCATGTTGGAATATTCCTATCAAGGTGAATGCCAACTTATCTTGCACTACCTCCGCTAGGAAAGGATGCACAACACATTGTGGACTTAATTGAAATTTGAGACTGCATAGACCACATTTAAAGTGTACTGCTCTGATACATTTACTGTGTAACCCAAAAGGCTGCCAATTTTGAGTAAAGCCTAAAGCAGTGGTTCTCATTTTGTTCTAAGAACACCTTTATACATTTTTAGTAGTTAAGGGCTCCAAAAATCTTTTGTTTGTGTGGAATATGCTTCCTGGAATCAATACTTAGATTTTTGTAGTACCAAGTTAAATGTATCAAATTCTAAAATACTTTTCCATATTTTCTCATTCAGACTTTTAGAGCTTTTAATATCTCCAGAATATATTTTTCCATAAGACTCAAAAGTAAAATAAGCTATAAAAAAAAAATCTAAAAAGACTGCAAAGTGAAGCCAGGCAGAGGGAAAAATACCTACGTCTTCACTCATAAGGGGGAAAGAAGGAAGGAAAGAGCACAGTGGTGTGTTGGACTTGCAGAGGGAGAGAACATACCTAGAGTTGAGGGGCGGTGTGGGAGGGAGGTCAGAGAAAGGGTGGGGAGACACGGGGAATAATTAGAATTTGTGGTAACGGGCATGCTGATAGTATTGATCTGATCATCAGGCACAGGTGATGACAGCTTTGTGCTCCAAAAATGTGCTTAATCAATGAAAAAAAAAGACTGCGAAAAGTAGATGACAGGGACTGTAATGAAGAGAGTGGTCAGAATGAGATGAGTGAGCAGGAGCTTAGTGGATGAGCCCAGTGTGGTCTAAAGACTGTAAAGACCTGGAGAAGGTAGTGCAGTCTTTTTGATGTGATATTAACCGGAAGAGAGGCCTAGATGTTGAAAGAAACAAAGTGGGAGATGCATTCTACAAAGGTGAACCAAGGCTGAATGAGGAAAATGGAAGAAAAGCAGAACGGTGAAATGTTAAACCTGTAATGACAGCCAAACAAAACAAAATAAAAAATTTTATGTTGTTACTATAAGTAGCATATTAATTAAAATATTTAAAAACAGAAAAATGGCATTGTTTTACATTTTTGCAAATAGACAACTCATTCTCATATCTACTGCATTCAGTCTCTTGCTTTACATTGTTTCAGTTGAGGTATGTATAGAAAATCTGGCCTCACATGGAAAAGGTATCTTATTAGCTGTTTCAGAGAATTGTGGATATCTTTGAGACCATCAGAACAAACAAGTGTATTCTGTTAGTTTCTTAAAAGTTAATTGCAAGATGGGCCGTGAAACCATATCATAAATTTTTTTATTCTTGTTCCATTAGTTACATTTAGTCTTTGAATAAATATTTTGCTCATGCATGGTTTTGTAACAACATGCATTGGTCATTTGAAAGCATTAATTCACTGACTTATGCAAATTTTCCAAAAGTTGACCGATCTCATTACAAATGTGGAAGATGCAAGGAGTTCTGAGGAAGAGTTAAATAGAATATAGATGAGCCTCTTTAGATCTGGAGTGAAGATATTTGTGTCTCAGCAAAGTTCACCAAAGGGCATCCATGATAGAGAAGGCTCCTATGGGTCATTGCAGGTCACGTATAAGAATACTTACAGGTGGTCTAACCATAACCCTAGCTAAGGTCTCATCACTACCGGATATAGGAGTGAGCCTTCTGACAATTGGTACCCTCAGCCTTTGAGTTCTCTCAGCTGTTGAATGGAACAGAGATGAGCTGTCTCCTCCAACTCCTACCCAACTTGCAGATTTGTGAGTCAAGTAAACGTTATTGTTTCAAACTAAGTTGGAGTGGTTTGTCACGCAGTAATTGGTAACAAACACCTGGCTACTTGCCATTACTGATTGCCAAGTTTGCCAGTCCCTGATATGGCACCATTTCCTGTGTTTGCAAGCTGGTCACCTGGTGACAGATTAATTGCTTTGGACCCCATGCCATCATAAAGGGGACACCAGTTTGTCCTCACTGTAATAGGTATTCTGGATATCTAGAAAGGGATTTTCCTTCCCTGTCTGTAATGCATCTGCCAACACCATCTGTGGACTTAAATCTTTATTCATGGTTATTCTATATGACATTGCTTCTGACATGCCTCATCAGCCTGAGAGAGTGGTGGAATGAGCTTTTGAAGACTCAGTTGCAATACCAGTTGGAAGATCTGAAAGACTGAGGTTCTAAATTAAAGCATACAATATATGCTTTGAATAAATGGCCCATATATGGCTATCTTCTCTCTTAATCAGAATACACAGGACTTGGAATTAATAGGTAGAAGTAGGAGTGGCCTCTCTCACTATTACAAACCAGATGCAGAATGTTTGCTTCCCATTCCTGCAACTTTGGCTTGAGTTGTTCTGGAGGTTTTGGTTCCCAAGGAGAAATACTCCCTCCAAGGAACATAATGGTTCAATTGAATTCTAAGTTAGATAGCCATTTTGGACTCCTCATTCCACTGAGCCAAAAGGCAAAGAAGAGAGGCTCTGTCCTGCCTGGGATGATTGGCTCAGATTGCCAAGGAGAAATTTGGGTGCTGCTACACAACGGGAGCAGGGAGGACCATGTCGGAAACCCAGAGGATTCTCTGGGATACTTCTTAGTACTTCCATGTGCCTAGGTAACGTTTAATAGAAAACTATAGAAACTAAAAAACACAAGACCACTGAAAACAAACAAGACCAAAACCCAAAACAGCTGAGGTGCCGGCTAAGCGCAAAGGAAACATGGAATAGGCAGGAGAAGAAATATCGACTATGGCCTTGTGACCAATTATGGAAATGAGGACTATAGCAACTTTGTATTTTTGTCTTTATGTTATAGAATATTCAGATGGGACTGTATTTGAATTAGAGGAGTAATTAACTTTGCACAGCGAAGGATACAATGACAGTCAACACTTTCCCTTTTGGTGGAGCAGATGAGTGTGTCTTCTTTGTAGAAAGGATACTTGCCTCATTAGGCTACAACATGAAGTGTCATTGTTATATGGTGGTTGAAATATGCATGGAAGGAAGTATGTGGATGCATAGCATCCTAAAGGGAAGACTGGGTTGGTGAAGAAGCTGTCGAGTCTCAGTTCTAAACCCTGCTCCATGATGCTGTGGCTGGGACTATAAATGTTATTTCTCCTTTGTCAGCCGGCTGCTTGTTAGTTTCTGCCAGTAGGGGTCAGTAGCGGGAGACTGGAAGGCAAGAGTTGGGGAAAAGTGTCTTCCTCCTCCTGGTGGCCTGCTGTTCTGTCCTGTGCCTGACAACAGCTGTTGGTTCCAGTCTCCATTCTGGGGGAAGAAGGGGCACTCTCGTAAGCAGTCCCATCCTGCCCCCTCAGAGGTTCCAGCACCAACCAGAAAGTACAGTTCTGCTTTTATTCTGCCTCCACCTCGTTGTAAGTCATATATCACCTTCTGGGGGTGGAATTGCCCAAGTTGAGAGGTAGCAGTCTCTCCTACCTCTAGTCATCAAATCTCTATACTTTTTCCAGATGGAGGAAGGAGATTACAAAAAGGCAAATGGCCAAGTCTTGTTTTGCTGAGGCAAGATTTTTTGAGGGACTATTTGATTTTTAAAAACACAATTGTGAGGGCCGGCCCGGTGGTGCACTGCTACAGTGCGCCGCTTGGGAAGCGCGGCAGCGCTCCCGCCGAGGGTTCGGATCCCACATATAGACCGGTTCCCGCTCACTGGCTGAGCGAGGTGCGGGGGCAACACCGAGGGTTGCAATCCCGTTGCCGGTCCCGGTCTGGTATGGGCGTGACACTGAGGGTTGCGATCTGTTGCCGGTCACGACAAAAGACAAAAAAGGAAAAAAAAATAATAATAAAAACACAATTGTGGTTATATTATTTTGATTTTTTGAAAAGCTTTAGAAGATGTGTATTCTGGTTATCTTTTGCTCTACTAACAAACTATCTCACAACTTTCTAGCTTAAAATAACCATTTTATTTTGCTCATTTGATTTTGCTGAGTCCTGTATCCAGGTCAGGCTTGGCTGGGCAATTTGTCTTTGATCTATTTGGTGTCAGCTGCTGTGGCTGGAGCTGGAAGATCTGCTTCCAGGAGAGCTTCTTCACTTGTAAGTCTAGTACCTCCTTGGCCCCTCTTCCCTTCATACAGCATCTCATCCATCCTCCAGGGCTTCTCTGGATGGTTTGGGCTCTAATGCTGTGACATGTCAGCCTCCGGGTAGTTGGCTTCTGACATAGTGTCTCAGGACTCCAAGAGCGAGGGTTCCAAGAGACAGGAAGTGGAAGCTGCCAGGCTGTTGAAGGGCTATGCTTGAAAGCGCTATTTTTTATTGGTCACAGAAGTCACAGAGTTTGTCCAGATTCAAGGGTAGGGGACACAGACTCTACTTCTCAATGGGAGGAGTGTCAGAGAATGTGAGGCCAACTTGAATCTACTGCAAGTGTAACCCCAGTGAAACATTCTGGGATGGAGGGGACTGTTTTGTCCCTGAAATGACCTGTTTTTGCCTGAAGTCAGGGTGGGAGGAGCAGTAGGGTAACTCATGAAGATACTGTTAGTCAGATATACTCAAATATTTTTTAAAGTTTCTTAAAGGAGAACTCATTGAAATTCAAAAATGAGTAAATAAATCTACAATAACTTTTAAAGATCGTAGGAGAGAGCACCTTTGAATGTCCCAGCTTTCAAATTCAGTCCCTTGCCAAAAGCAGAATCATCTTGGTCTTTAGTTCATTGGTTGGCTTTTATTGGTTTTCCTGAATAATTTTGACCTATTGTTTGTATGATCTCAGCTTATTTAGTAACACACAACCAGGTTTCATTAATCATGATATTGCCTGTACAGTCGGCTACAGTCAAGGGGTTGATCTATAGAAACAATAAGACTAGGGAGGGATTTGTCCATTCCCTACTTCTAGGCATGTACATGACAAGTGTCTGCAAGACTGTCTTGTCTTCTTTATTGGAAAAGTCCTATCATTTTGGGAAAGAATCGATCATTTCTCTGTGCTAGAGTTAGGTATGATGTTATTTACTATATTTTGGTCATGACTTACTTTTAAAATTTACCCTTTTTCCTGATGTAAAAACAGTATATAATTCATTACAGAAAATTTGAATAGAGACCCATCAGGTTGGTGAAAGTTAAAAAGAGCAGTGCTGCCATGCCTTGTACGGATGTAGAGGAAGGTACTCAATTATGGATGGTAGAGATGTGAATTATTATAACCCTTTTGGAATGTGATCTGGTAATATCTATAAAAAAGGAAAATTCGAGTGCCCTTTGACCCTCTGTACTAGTTAGGATTTGGTCAGGCTGTGAGGAATACAAAAACTCAAGTTAACAGCAGCTTAAACAAGGTAAAAGTCTATTTTTTTTCTCTTCTGTTCTTAAAGTCTGGAGATAGGATGTCCAGGTATAATGCTATGGCCACCTCTTTTTGTGGTTCCATCCACAGTTTCCGTTCCCAAGGCCACCTTTTGCTGAATCTTATGTCATAGGGTTTGCATTGCAAACATCAGGAAGTGAGGAGGAGAGAAGGAAGCTTCCCTTCAAGGCGAGTGTGTTCTCTGTTTCAGTTCCAACTGGGTATTGCAATTCAGCTCTGGCATTGACCACCTGGAGTTAGCTCAGACCTCACAAGTTAAAGGGCATGGTCACCAACAAGACAGCCCTTACTTTAGGTCCCCAGGCCACCTTCACTTCTGACCAACTGGCTATAAAATCAGAGGTTTCTATGACCCTCTCAGGTTCAATAATTCACTAGAATGACCCGGGAACTCAAGAAAATAACCCTCCACTCCCTGCCAAAAATACAAGATTGCAACTGTGTGAAGTTCTGTGAGGGCCTACAAGAGGGGATTTGTGCTCCTCGGGGAGGTCAGGGAAGGCTTCCCTGAGGAGGGGATGCTCGAGCTGAGATCCGATGCATGAAGAAGAGTTAATCAGGCAGAAGGAACAGCCTGTGCAAAGGCTCCATGCCGGGAAGGAGCATGGGACATAGAAGGACTGAGAAGTCCAGTGTGTCTGAGTCATCTCAGGTCCAGCAAGAAAGCAGAGACTGTATTTTAGTTCCCAGTGTCTCCTGTGCTTGCTCCTTAATTGGCTCAAACTTTACAAGGGAGAGGGTTGTTTATCACCTCCAGACCTGATTACAAAAGATACATGTACTTTGTTGAAAGAAACTCAGATAATCCAGAAATCTACTGATTCTTCTTCCTCATGCCTATTCTGGGTTAAATACTGTTAACAGTGTCGTGCAAGTCCTTCCAGACCTTTCCCTGTAGGCAGTGTGGCTGAGTTTCACTGGGGCCAGAGCAAAGGGAAGAAACGCAGTGCCAGCCCAGAGGAGGGAGGACAGCAATCGCTACAAATGACACGGGTACTCATCTGTCCTGCTGGCAGTTGATAAGCTCGATTGTCACGAAATGGGGTGGAAATCTCTGTGCCTGGGGTTGCTTGGCTGGGTGGTCCCCAAAAGGGTGTGGGGACCCTGGTTATGGAAAGCTGCAAAAATGAAACCAAAGGGAAAGTAGTCTTTACAAGTATTGTTTGTTTGTTTTTGTGGCTGGCTGATAGGAGTATTGTTTATATCTTGATATTTAGAATATTGGGAATAGAAAAAATAGGAATTGAAAATGAGGAAGAAGAAATATTAGAAGTGGATGGTTTCAGAATGGATGCATGTGCTTTGTAAATGCAGCCTTGAGAGAGAGAAGGGCAGCTGAGCCTGGGGTTTGATTCTTGCCCCTGGGACAGGAGCTCAGGGTAGTGGTGGTGCTGTCTCCAGGGGTGATTAAGGGTGAAGAAACCTCTGAGTGTGTGTGTAATGTGTAAAGAAGGGGGATGTTTGGTACATCCTTGATCTGGTGCCCTCTGGCATGAAGTTTCCATGGGGCAGAGCCAAAGGCACATCATTCTGGTGCTGGCTTTGCAGAGTCCCCTTGGTGGGCCTGAGCAATGGAGGTAGCATGCTTTTCACATGCTTGCAACATAGGTGAGGGCTATGTGGTTTCATTCAGGGACTAAATCATCCTGCCCTTTCTGGTCCCAGAGATGGAGACACAAAGATGCCTCTTCTGGGTGGATTGGTCTGGGACCCTGGAGGTTCCCACCAACTTGGGATGATTGCTCAAGCCTTTACCTCCATAAGCAAGGAGTCTCATTCCTCCCTCTTGAGCGCCTCTCCCCTGGTTATCCAAGAATTCAGGGACCAGTCCTCCTTGTAAAGCCAGACTGGTTGGTACAGCCATTGTGGAAAACAGTATGGAGTTTCCTTAGAGAACTAAAAAATAGATCTATCTTACTACTCAGCTATCCCAGTACTGGGTATACACCCAAAGGAAATGAAATCAATACATTGAAAAGACACCTGCACTCCCATGTTCATGACAACACTATTCACAATAGCCACGAGATGGAATCGACCTAAATGCCCATCAGTGGATAAATGGATAAAAATACTGTGGTTTATATACACAATGGAATACTAGTCCTCCATAAAAAGAAATGATATGTTGTCATTTACAGCAACATGGATGGAACCGGAAACCATCATGTTAAGTGAAGTAAGTCAGGCACAGAAAGACAAATACACGTGGTCTCACTCATTCACTCATGTGGAATCTAAAAAAAAAAGTTTTCTGTAGAAAGTAGAGTAATGGTTACCAGAGGCCAGGAGGGGAGGGGAGTGGAAGAGAAGGGGTGGACTAACAGGTACAAAACTATGCCATTCACCCTAAGAATCATTATGCAGTATCTGCGTGTATTGAAACAACACCTTGTACCCCCAAAATAAAAATAAATAAAATTGATTGACAAAAAAAAAGGCATATTGGGAGAGCGGAAAGTTAGATGTGAGTGCTAATTGACCATGGCGGCCACAAGGTGTCGCTGTTGTAAAAGTCTCCCTACAATCCATGGGCTCAGCCCACTCTGTGGGGACACTTGTGCAGGGCTGAGGTGGCATCCCACTCTGGTGTCCTGAAGCTACTCCTTTCTTGGCCATCGTATGTTCAGCCATTATGCCTTAGAGCAGGACATCCGCCAGGGTTTCTAGGTCTGCAGGGGCTTCACTCAGCCCTACTCAGCGTGGGAACCTGGCCCCCGTGAACCTTTAGATCTTGAACTTGGGTCAACCTCTAGAATCTCTTCCTTTTCCTTCTGGGGGAGTTCCTTAAAGGTCTTTCCTGACTTGCACCTGCTTCAGCACCACCCCCGACCACCCTGATGGCTGTTCTTGACTTCAGCTTCTGGGTTTCTGTGCAAATTGGGCCACCTTACACCCTGGAATCCAGGGAGAGGCAGTCTTTGCTGAACTACACACAGCAAGGTGGAGATCTTGTTTATAGCCTTTCCCTAGAGCAACTTACACTGGTTTTATATTCACATAACCATGGGAGGATGGTCAATAGATACTGGAGACTTAAATATTCTTTCACTCTACATTTGAATAATTTCTTCAAAATAATTAAAAAATATACCAAGAACTATAAAAATAAAAAGCATCCCATAATATTACCTTTCAGAAACCCGCTTGCGTCAGGCTCCCAGCGAAAGAAAGGTCACACTCAGCTGGGTAATTTGAAGGATAGTTTACTATAGGACTTGTTTATCAAGAGCAGACAGGAGGAGGGAAACCACCAGGTATAGATGGTGCTGAGGTATCACTCCTTGGCCTGAACAGCAGGGCTAGGACTCCTAAGAGCAAAGTAATTTTAAATTATGTACATTTAAAGTTTCTAGGAATCCGTAGGATTCCAGACCCTCTCTGGAGAGGCAGCAGAGGGAGGGGTGGAGAACACTGACTCTGCAGCTGGAGGGCTGTGACTCCCGACTCTGCCACTTACTGATTTTGTGATTTGGGGCAAGTTGCTTAACCAACCTGTGCCTCGCTTTCCTCATCTGAAAATCAGGATCATAATAGTATCTACCTGAAAGGGTTGCTGTGGAGAGTGAGCATGCTGTACATTTCTTAGCGCAGTGCCTGGCCAATAAAATGTGTCTGTTAAATCAGTTTGAAAATGTCAGTGTATGAGGCCAGTTGATCAACCTGCTAACTCACAAGAAGGAAGCACCTCTCCCTTGCCCTTTGTTACAGGCTGGAGGCCAGCATATCCTTAGACTATAAAAGCCCTTCAGGGGTGTAGGGAAAACATTCTTTCAGTTTTACCACCTTCTGCTTAGGTGCCTGGCACAGGTGCCTTGGACTTGGCAGGCCAGGGGTGCCCTTGGGTGGGGTCACCACAGGGGACTTGGGGCAGCCCTGACAGTGTGCTTAATCAGCTGGTGGAATTCCTTCTTCTCTGGCCTCTGCTGTTTCCTGGGAGGCCCTTTGGTCCTTCATGCAAATTACCTCTGGCCCTGCTCTTTTCCACATCGGTCCTGGCTAACACAGCCTCAAGCTGAAACTCTGTGTTTGCTTAAACTCTGGATGCTGTTTGGATGCTAAAAACAATTATTAAAGAAAATGTGGAGCTGGCCTGTGGCTCACTTGGGAGAGTGCAGTGCTGATAACACCAAGGCCCCGGGTTCAGATCCTATATAGGGATGGCCGGTTGGCTCACTGGGTGAGCGTGGTGCTGACAACACCAAGTCAAGGGTTAAGATCCCCTTACCGGTCATCTTTAAAAAAAAAAAAAAAAAAAAAACTAACAGATGCTGTAATCCTGTGAAGAAGGTGTTAGTCTTGACCCCTTCCCCCCCTTTTTGGCAGCTGGGTAGTATGGGGATCTGAACCCTTGACCTTGGTGTTACAAGCTCACTGGCTGAGCGTGGTGCTGACAACACCAAGTCAAGGGTTAAGATCCCCTTACCGGTCATCTTTAAAAAAAAAAAAAAAAAAAAAACTAACAGATGCTGTAATCCTGTGAAGAAGGTGTTAGTCTTGACCCCTTCCCCCCCTTTTTGGCAGCTGGGTAGTATGGGGATCTGAACCCTTGACCTTGGTGTTACAAGGCTGTGCTCTAACCAGCTGAGTTAACCAGCCAGACCTCGCCCCCATTTTTGAGGCTCAGAGCAGGACTTGGGAAATTAAGCAGTAAAGATATGGGGAATCATACAGACCTGGGTTTGAATCCCAGCTCTGTCACATAATATTAATTGCACAGCCTTGGGAAAGTTAGTCATCCACCCACCTGTAAAGTGAGGGTACTAATAATCCCCACCTTACAGGGCTGTTGCAAGAGTTGGGGGTAATAAATGTAAAATAGCTTAGTCCAGCATAGTATAGTAAGAAAACTGTAGGTATTTATTTACTGCTTTTTTGCCCAAGGTGATTAAGTAAGTAGCCAGGCTGGAATTTGAACCTAGGCAGCCTGAGGCAACCACCGTATTGTACCTTCTTTGTGGTCAGGTGATGATTAATTATCACGGGCGATTGCATGGCTCCTGCGGGAACTGTGAGTCCCTCCTGCTCCTGGAAGTTGATGAAGGTCCCTGGCTTGGTTTCTGGGCCTTCACCTGGCACATGTTCTGGATGAGGATGGGGGTCTGGTTCAGAACCGGAGTCCAGGTGGCCACCAGGAGCAGGGCTAGTGACCCCAAGGGCAGATGAAGGCTGTGGGTGCATCAGAGCACTTACAAAGAAGGTGTACCCACAGAGGGTGATCAATTCCACATCAATTGCAGGGCCAGTATAAAGTGAAAATGTGGGGGCCTTTGTTTAAAAAGTAGGAAGTCAGTGCCATTAAAGGCATGAGAAGATGTGAAATGTTTTCCTTTCTTCTCTCTCTTGACCTCTCATGGTGTTTTCCTTTGTTATTTGATGTTGTGCTCCCTTGGGCACAGGGAAACTTGCCTGGCAAGTGCAGACCCTCACAGGTACCCGGGGGCCCTGCCATGCCCACCAGCCTGTGATCCAAGGCCCAGGCCCCTGCTGGGGTAGGAAGCCCATCTCCTCTTTCCCTGAGCCTGCTGTCCCTAGCCACAGCAGACAGGCAACCCTCAGGGATTGCACCCTCTGAGCTGGAACGTGCTCAGTGTCTGGATCAGGGTGGCAGAGAGGCTCACCCTTACTAAACTGCCTGCCTGGCATGCCATGCAGCTGCCAGTCTGGGTCAGGGACAGCACTGCCATGCCCCACCCTGAAGTGCAATGGGTACATGAGCCCGACCCCAAACACTCCCCAGTCCCCCGTCCAGGCCCCTGCCAGGTGTCGGGGAAGTGGGTGGGTCAGAAACTGTCCAGGAGAGGCAGGGAGGTTGAGGGAAGAGGGTTCCAAGCCACCTGGCATGTGCTCCATTGTCCCATAAGACTTCCCTTGGCACTAAAAGCAAGCCCGAAGTCCTGTATAACTTCACTGGTTACCCGCCCATGTAGCCGGCCCTGCATGTCCATTTTCCTGAGACTTTTTGCAGTTTTAGTACCAGGTCCTAAAAATACCCCCAGTCGCAGGCAGACTGGGATGGCTGGTCCCCCTACACCTAAAACAAAGCTACCCCGGCCCAAATTCTCCTTCAATGAGCTTAGCTAGAATTTGACAACCTAGAGGAAAGATATTTCAATGTTTGCATGCATGTACATTTGTGACATTTTAAACAATATAAATTTATTCTAAATTTTATTTATACACACATATCTGAGTAGGGGAAGGAGCTTAGTCTTTTCAGGTTTTGGGACTGCTGACGGTCTTCAGCCCTGTCCCCAGCAGGGTAGCATCTGTGGCTGGACACTGCTCTCTAGAGGTGGCTGGATTACAGGAGGGGGCAAGTCACCTCCCACTCAGCTCTGTAGGAGTGGACATCTTTGCACATGGCTCTGAATCACTTTTGTGAGTCATGAGCAAATGTACTAAAGAAGTTTCTTGTTTCAAGGGTTCGGTGCCCTGTACCAGCCAGCCACCAGGAAAAAAAAAAAAAAAGGGAGAGAGAGAGAAAAGGTTTCCATACTGATGAATCCAGCCCTTCTCACAGGCTCCTGGTGGGCTGTAGTGGGTGTTGGCTGGGACTCAGGCAGACCCGGGTTCCTCTCCCAGGACCAGAGCTTGTAAGTGTGGATAAGCTGTGACATCTCCCTGAGCCTCAGCTTCCTCTTCTGTAAATGGGATCATCTTGCCTCATACATAAAAGTTTACAGGGAGGACTACGTGGAATCACATGGCTGAACCACCAGCACAGAGCCTGGCCTGCAGTAAGTGCTTAATAAGTCAGAGCTGTTGATCTGCACAGGTGGAGGCTTTACGACTGTCACACATGAAACCTGGCTGGCAGGATGGCTTGTGACTGTCTGCAGGAATAAGTGGGAAGATTCACTGTGTAAGGAGGCCTGTGAGTTTGTGAATGCAGCTACCAGACCTGACTTGCCCCCTGCTGTGCCTTCCCTGCCTCCTGCAGCAGGGCTGGGCATGTGTGTGTTGGGGCCTCATGACTGATTGTTGGGCAAATGAGTGGAGGATGACTCTTTTTTTTTTTTTTTGTCTTTTGTCTTTTTCCGTGTCTGGCAACGGATCGCAACCCTCAGTGTTGCCCCCGTACCGGACCGGGGACCGGCAACGGGATTGCAACCCTCGGTGTTGCTCCCGCGCCTCGCTCAGCCAGTGAGCGGGAACCGGTCTGTATGTGGGATCCGAACCCTCGGGCGGGAGCGCCGCCGCGCTTCCCAAGCAGCGCACTATCCAGTGCGCCACCGGGCCGGCCCCTACATTTAGCATTTTTATACAGTATGAGTTTTTCCTGCTATCAAAAGCACCTGGGACAACTGAAAGCTTTCCCACACTCCTTACACTCACACGGTCTCCCTCCAGCATGAGTTCTTTCACGTCTTTAAAAGGGAGGAGACCAACTGAAGGCTTTACCATATTTACATTCACACGGTTTTTCTCCAGTGTGGGTCCTCTCATGACTTTTAAGTGAACGGGGGAGCCAAAGTCTTTCCCACATACCTCGTGTTTATAAAGCCCATCTCCAGTGTGTGTTACCATGCGAGAGAAATGAAGGCTTCCCCTCACTCCTCACATTCACAGGGTTTCCCTCCACTGTGAGTTCTTTCATGTTTTTCAAAGGAACTGGACCAACTGAAGGATTTCTCACGTTCCTTACATTCATAGGATTTCTTTCCAGTGTGAGTCTGTTCAGGGGTTTGAGGTGACATGGGGCAGCCCAAACCTTTCCCATAGGCTTTCCCATGAGGCTTATATTTATATGGCTTCTTTCCATTTCTTCTTTTTCTTTTTCCTTTTTGTCTTTTTTCATGACTGGCAATGGATCGTAACCCTCAGTGTCGCGCCCGTACCGGACCGGGACCGGCAACGGAATCGCAACCCTCGGTGTTGCGCCCACACCTCGCTCAGCCAGTGAGCGGGAACCGGTCTGTATGTGGGATCCGAACCCTCGGCGGGAGCGCTGCCGCGCTCCCAAGCGGAGCACTGTAGCAGTGCACCACTGGGCCAGCCCCGGCTTCTTTCCATTTCTGATTCTCGTATGATTTGGGTCCAGTGTGAGGTGGCATGTTCCTATTAAGGGAGGAATGAATGACACATGCAGATTTTTTCACACAAACCACATTCACATGATTTTACTCCAGGAGAACTCCTCTTGTTCAGAGAAAGTTTTGGCATCTGGCTGAAAGTTTCTCCACAATGACTTTCTTTACTTTCACTGGCTTCGTCTATGATGTGACTGCACAGATTCCTGCTGTGATTTTTGTATGGATCTTCAATGCTTTTGTCTTCCTATTTTTTCCCTGAAGAAACCAAGTTAGTAAAGATTTCCCCTGTGACATCTGTAGAGTTTTCTCTGGGAAGGATCCAGCACAACCCACTCCTCCAGGGTAAAGTTGACAGCCACATCCTCAAAGGCAACTGTGTCATGATTTAGGTCTTTGGGAGAGCAGGACAGTCCTCTCAAGCAGGTGGGAAGTGGCTTGAGAGAACAAGGAAAGGAGCCTGGTCTGGGTTTTTATCATGGTTGGGGTGAGGCTGGGCAAGAGTTCCACGGGCAGGCACCAGAGGAGGGAGCCCCAGGCTTCCTGGAAAGCTGGCCCAGGTGTGGGCACATTTCCCGGCTTCCAGGTGTCCTTCCTATGGTCCCCCATGGCCAGGGCAGGTCACAGAGGGGCAGAGCTATACATTTTAATGTATGAAAAAATTTTTTTTCTCATTACTCACTTACAAAATCTTGTTCTTTTTCCCCTCAGATAAATAAAGTTTCAAAAAATTGTATTGAGATTTTAGTTGGAAATGTACCATACCTGTATTTTTATTTCTTGCAAGAATCAACTTATTTTGGGGCCGGCCCGGTGGCGCACTGCTACAGTGCGCCACTTGGGAGCGCGGTAGCGCTCCCACCGAGGGTTCGGATCCCACATACAGACCGGTTCCCGCTCACTGGCTGAACGAGGTGCGGGCGCAACACCGAGGGTTGCGATCCCGTTGCCAGTCCCGGTCCGGTACGGGTGCGACACTGAGGGTTGTGATCCGTTGCCGGACACGAAAAAAAAGACAAAAAGGAAAAAAAAAAAAAAAAGAATTACGCTTTCATTTCACATCAGGATTTTTTTACCATCTAGAATAGAATTTCATCCAATTAAAGACTATTAAGATGATTGTTTCTGTCTATAGTTGTGGTGTCTTATGTTACTAGAATTTTCTAATAGATTAAACCATACTTGCATTTTCTAATATTAACATATTTTTTTCAAACGTTCTCAAGCCTTCAGCTCTTCAGGAGGCCCAAATTAACATGAGAGCCCATTAAGTTCATTAATAAAGTCAGTGAACCACAGGACAGAGGGCAGAGCTGCAGCTCGTCCTACAGAGGCGGCCTCAGGAAGCAGCAGAAGCTTCATGGCCACCCTGTAAGTGCAGATCAAGATTTCTCAAAGGAGAAGGGGAAGGGAGGAATGGAGACGACAGGAGCATGTGGGCACATGGAAGGAAGGGGTTGGTGAGGAAGGGCTGGGGACAGGCCCAGGTGGGGGGCTGGAGTCTGAGTAGGGATAGGGAGCTGAGGTGGGGGAGGCCCGTGGAGAAGGGGTTGAATCCTGCCTTTGCCAGAGATTGGCCCATTTCTTCCTCCATCCCCACCTTCCCATTTGGGTTTGGGGGAAACGCAGGATCTCAAATTAAGCCTGCTCTTCCTCCAGAGTACCCATCTGGTGGACAGTGACACCAGCACCCATACCACCCTCCCAGCCAGAGACCCGGGCCCCCCCAGTGCCTCCCTCCTGGGAGACCGAGCCCCGTCCCAGCCCTGTCCTAGTCGTGTCTGGCCCAGCACACCCAGCACAGGCCCAGTCCCAGGAGGGGCTCACTGAATGTTTATTGGACAAAGAACACAGGAAAGACAGTCGCAGGAGCTCTCTCTGAATGTGGAAAGTAGCCCTTCTGGAAAGAAAGAATATTCTTGGCTCACGTGGGTTTGAATCAGTTCAAGACCATGCCTAAGGCACATGGCTGGTGATGGTCTCTGCACCAAAAGACGTGGGTGGGCTTGTGGCATGGCGGAACTCTTCTTACTCCTTTTCTTTAGGTTTCCAGGCTCGGCACAGGTGGGAGGGGTAAGTGAGGGGCCCTTGGGTGCAGCTCCCCACAGCTTCCCCCGGGAAGGACCTCCACGGCCCAGGCCGCCTTCCTCCTCTCCACCGACCAGTCACTGTGCGGCGCGGCTCACACCAGCGGGATGGGGTAGGAGGCACAGGCGGCCAGACCGCACATGTTCTTCCCGCGCTCAATCAGGAAGTACCTGGGCAGAGAGACGGGGAGCTGAGGCCTGGCCGGCCGCTTCCTCACCACAGAACTTTCTGGAATGTTTTGCTGCTCACCAAGAGCTGACTCCAGGGACTAGGTTCTCTTAATTTATAAAACAGGAGCATGGGGCTTATTTTATCACCAGGAAATGACTGACCTGACTTTGTGGATGATTTACTCTTCCCTCTCCTTGGCTGCCAAATGAACTCTCTTTCCCGTTCTATCCATAGCCTCCCCCTCCCAGGATTTACTGAGGCCCCTTTTCAGCTCTGGCTAGTCCCTCGCATAGCTATTTAATCCTCACTAGGACCCCTGAGGTAACAATTAAAACTCTCCTTTTCAGATGAGGACAAGGACACTGACAGGACAGACCTGGACCAAGTCACATCAACATTTATTTGTACTCAGGCCTCCTGTTTCCAGCCTTTTTTCCTCGAAGCGTCTGTCGACGATCAAGGATAACTTTGCTGCCCTGACTTCTAAAGGACTTTCCCAGAAGCTGGCTTAGTTCCAGTGGGGTTCTGAGTTCTGGGATGTTCTCCCAGCAGCGGTTACAGATCCTTCTTAGCCAACTAGACTTCTGTTGGGGTTTGGGGGTGTGGAAGGTCCATTCTCATGAGCCCTGACCCCTAACCCTGGGCCTGGGTGTGGCTGACCAGCTCTTTCCTGGAAGCCACAACTTAGAGGTGGAGGGGACGCCCCCAGGGCCTCCAGACCCGAGCAACACACTCCTCCCAGCGGTGGGGTATGGAAGCTGCTTACCCGTTCATCCCCCACTGGGGACCCCAAGAGTTCTTCACGATCCAAAAGGGTATCCCATTTTCTTCTCCATACCCGACAGCCAGTACCGCATGGTTTACTTTATCTGGAGTTTTATGACAGGAAGTACTGGAAGATGAAATTTAAAAAGGGCTGGTAATATAAATAGGACTCAATCACACCCCGCAATGGCTCTCCAAATACTCTACGCAGTAATTCCCAAAGGGGCCCAGGGAGGCACGTGCGGTGGTAAATTCACTTCCATCACAGGATGAGAGAGCTAGTCCCTGCAGGGCTTCTGCGCACGCAGGGGGAGTCTCAGTGTGCTGCTGGCCCATCCTAACACCTGACACTTCTCACCCCCTTTCCCAGCAAGGAGAGAGCTGCGCTCCTGCTGTACCCTCTGCAGGCAGCAGTGTCTTTGTTGCCAATGCATTTATTTTAAAGACTACCTTGCATTTATGGCAAAAATACAGGTTTCCCATTTAGGGAACTGGCTTCCATGAGGAAATTCCAAGAAATTCCAGAGAACAAACTGCAGGGATCACGCATTAATCCAGCTAATGTGTAACTGAGTACGGGTTTGATGTGCAACTAAGCAAGGGTGTGTGCCAGGCCTGGGGCTGGTGCCAGACACAGCAGCATGCACAACTCTGTCCCGTCCTTAGGAAGCCTCGCTGGGCAGCGAGCAGACTGGCAAAGAGGCTGCTTCTGTGCAGTGCCCTGAGGGCTGTGACAGTGAGGACAGTGACAAGAGCCCTGAAGAGGGTGACCCCACCCAGCAGGGATGGGGTGAGGATGGGGTCAAGCAAGGCTTCTCTGGGGAGGCAGTGGACACCCATGAAACTACCAACCCTCAGAGCAGCTGGGGTGTGGGCTGCAGGGTGCGGTGGGTGGGGAAGGGAGGGGGGTCTGATGGCAGATGAACGTGCAGAGAGGAAGGACCAGATCAGAGTCCTCCAGCCACGCTACGACGCTGCGCAGTTGGAGTGGGAAGAGGAGCACTTCAGAAGGCTGCCTCTGGCTCCAAGTGGGGATGGACCCGAGCGTATGTGTGTCTCTGTGTGTGTGTCACAAACCAGTAAGGAGGAGCTGGAGGAGAGGGCTATGGTGGGCCAGGGCAGAGACACAGGGAGGGAGAGGAGAGTGCAGACGTGAGCAGCGGTGATGGGGCAGCGGCTGATGGAGGCAGGAAGGCTTCCCCATGGCTCTGGTGACCCCATTAACCTGGGAGAGGGAGGGCAGTGTCTGGAGGGGACATGTGGGATTTGAGGTCTCCATGGACTGCCCAGGCTAAGGTGGCAGGGAGACCCTTGGATCTACACGTGGGTCTCATGCCTGGTGGAGACCAGGCTGGCCTTGGACGTTCCCAGCAAACAACTGGCCGTGGAGTTTCAGGGGTATCTGAGAACTGGGAAGAGGGCGGAGGACAAAGCCCTGGAAACCACCATTTCAGAGAGGCTATAAAACGAGGAGACCATGATGGAGACTCGGGAGCGTGCAGGAAGTGGTAGGACAGCCACCCGCCTCATCCATGCACGTCACAAAACTGGCCCGTGGTGGAGGCGTGGACAAGGCGCACCCGCGCTGCGACGGTGGGGGGCTCGGTGTTTCTGCACAGCCCTGTGGTGGCTCCTTCCACACAGGGTCCTGGTGTTTGAGGGCAGCTACTTTCTCTTCCCTATTTTACATCTTCAGTTTTTTTTTAAATAAAGAAACACAGTTTTCAGAAATGTGGGTTTACAAAGCACGGTTGCCATGAAGTCTCCCCCATATTTCAAAACTGGGCAGCCAGACACAGAGTTCCCCTGGGCGGCTGGCCCAGTGAACCATGTCACAAGCACAACCTCTTCAAAGGTCTGAACACGGGCTTTCTTAGCTGTCGTGGAGGATACAGCTCTCAAATTTTGGCCCGAGCCCTGCCTGGCCACGTGGCCTGGTCTGCCGTACCCCTTCTGACCTTCTCTCTCCTCTGAGACGCAGACTGGTTCCCGACTCTCAGGGCTGCAGGAGGATTAACTGAGGGAATGGGTAAAATGCCCCACAAAGAGTAGTGTCACAAAATGGTGTGACCAGGAGTCCGGGCTGAGCCCGAGTCCCCTGTGCCGGCCGTGAGGAGCCCCCTGCTCTGCCTCCTGGCTCCTGGGCCCCGGCTCACCTGGAGTAGACACCCTTTTTATACATCATGAAGTCGTTGGTCACCTCAAAGGCGAAGCTCACGGGGTTGTACAGGGCCACAGCCTCCACCATCGCCTCCTCGTCGTTCTGTGGATAGACAGAGGGACCAAGAGACAGACACACGTGGTCTCTGTCGCTTCCCTACCCACTTTCAAAGTACGTCCTTTTGCCTCAAGGTGGGGGCTAGAGGCCCAGAGCAGTGTAGATGCCCAGCAGGAGGGAAGAAACCAGAACCTGGGCGTGGGGCACTGGCATGGAGGCCCCACCCTCTTGGGCCTGATGGCCAGGATCCTTTGGGTTTTTTATTTGGCTTATAGGTCCTTTCTGCCAAACCATGAGCTGATAAGACCCAGACAGTAATGGAAGCCAAGAAGACCCAGTAAAAGGCTTCTGCCTTCAGAGTAGGACCTGACGCCTTCGGGGGGAGGCGGGCGGGAGGAAGTCAAGGTGGCAGCTTTGGAATGGAGCTGCAGAGACCAGGTGAGAGCAGCAGTTAGAACCACCTGCAGAGCCTTAAAACATCCCCACACCCAAGCTGCACGCCAGCCCCACTACGTCAGCATCCGTGGGGTGGGTTCCAGACAGCACTATTTTTCTTCCAGCATCCCAGTTGGGAATGACTGGGTCAGAGTAAGCCAACGAGGAGAACTTTAGGGGCTGCAGTGGGGGTGGAGGTTATGCGAGCTGAGGCTGGGGATCTGCTGAAGGGAAGGGAAGCTCAGGAGAGGTGGGGCACCCAGCCCTCCCATGGTCCTGCCTCCCAGAGGGGGCAGAGACCCAGCTGCAAAAAGCAAATAGCTGCCTGCCTGGTAAGCAAGGGGCTTCCTTCCAGGGCAGGGCAGATCTGAGTCAAGGGAGGCCTGGAGGCCTGCTCAGCATGAGGGGGCCGGATATCAGTGCTGGCCGCTCTTCAGGGCCTTGAAGGTGACACTGAAAAGCTCTCCTAGGGGAGCAGGCAAAGGGAATATCTTTGAGGCCCTGATTCACCTCTCAGTGGGACACAATGGCCCAGAGCGGCCAGCCTTGGTGGGTGTGTCTAAGAGAAACAGGCTCTCTTCTGACTATGGTGACATCCCTATTACAGGGGGTGGGTATATGTTGTTGAGGCCATGAGCCCTGGCTCTGAAATGACATGATCTCAGTTCAAATCTAGCTCCCACCTCCTAGCTCTGGCCTTCAGCAAGTTACTTAACCATTCTGAGCCTCAGTTTCCCCATCTGTAAAATGAAGGTAATAATGACACTCATCTCCTGGGGTTATTTTGAGTCTAAAGGAAATCATGCATGTTGAGTGGTTGCTATAACACCTCTAAACTCTCCATATACTTAAACTGCTATCCTGGCTGAGAGCTTGGCACGTGCTTCAATGAAATGGCAGCTTCTGTCATTACGCAGACATGACATGTGTGACTTGCACATGTGTTTCTGGGCACACGCACCCACTCGCCTCTTGCTGTCATTGCACACATAACGCCCACAGGCCCATGGAGATATTCTTTTGCTCTTCACACAGCCGCCCACTGTATACATGCACGCTGCGGTCACGAGCGCCGTTCCCTCACATTCCAGGGCACGACTGCACTTCCCGTCCACTTGAAGTTAAATGTCACCATGTAACTTGTTTTGGCTTTAAAGCCAGTGCATAATTTCCCACTCTCTTTCCCTCTGCCTGGGTCCTGGAGTGAGGCCAAAGACACAGGGTACAGACCGCCCTGCCTGTGCCATGGACAGGTGGTAGGTGGGAGACACTGACTTTGACTGCTGTCAGCCATTCACATTTGGGGTCGGTTGTTACTGCAGCAGAATCTGTTTCACCCTGATGGACACACAGTCACAGTCCTCCATCTCTCCCATGCACAGGCTTATGCCACACCCTCTTCTGCAGGATGGGGATCGTCACTTGCATTTCACAGACAAGAAAACAGAGCCACAAGAATGAAGATGTGGGCAGACCTGGGGTTCAGAACCCAAGGGTCTGCTTGCCGGTCCATGCTCTCCCTCCCATTGCCCACCACGCTGCTGTCGTGGTGACTGAGACTCAGTGATAATCCAAAATCTCCAATCAAAGTGATGTGCTGCCAGGAGAGGTGCCTTGCGGGGCCTCTGGCCATCTGACAGCCATGCAGATGGGCCTCTTTATCAGAACACACTCCCCATCTGCGAGAAGGTTCCGCTACTCACCATTGTGATGTTGGCTACGTCCTTGACAAATGCAATGGCCTTTCCCGGCTGGAACTTGCAGTCGCTGTCCTGTTCAGGGCAGCGAAAGGCATGGAATATAGGTTAGGGACACTTGGCCTGAGGCTGAGACCTCAGCCTCCCCACGCAGTTGGATGACATTTACTCAACAAAAACCTCATGCGCCCAGTCTGGGTGATGGGCTCACTTCAGAGGGAATCAGAGGGCGCCCAAAGACTGGTGGCAGAAGATGGTCCTGCACTGGCTTTGGCAGAGGTGGGCACACACAGTACTGTGTGGCAGCCCAGGGAGGGCCTGACCCAGCCTGAGGAAACTCACTGAGAAATGGACACTGAGTAAGCGCTTGAGTGGCCGGGGAAGAGGAGCGACAGTGTCAGTCCTGGAAACAGAGCTCACAAGAGGCAGGCACAGAGGTAAAGTCACAAGGAGGGAAGCACAAGCCCCTCTGAGGCAGGAGAAAAGGCTGCGATGACCAGGGCTAGGACGGGAGGGAGAGGCAGGACCTGATCTTCAGGAACCAGCAAGTGTTGGGCCGGAGCAAAAGAGAGAAGACGGGAAAGACTGGCGGGGGGGGGGGCGGCGGGCCTTGAAGGAGGGCCAGAGAGTCTGGGCTGTGTCCTAGAGGCCCTGAGGAGCCTTTGAAGAGTTCTGAACAGCAGGAATGTGGTCAGAGCTGGGTCTGAGAGTCCCAAGGTGGGGTCACCCTCAGTGATCTTGGATGAAGGGAGGCCAAGGTCTGAGCGGGGCCGGGGACCTGGATGGACGAAGCTGCCCATGTGAGAGGGTCTATGGTGGTCGACAGGTTGACTGGACTGAGGGTCTGGGTGGGGGGACCGGAGGCAGGACCACTGGTGGCGAACAGGTGCTGAGGGAGGCCAGTGCTGCTCATCCCTGAGAGGGGAAATTTGGGGGGAAAGACAAGATGCTCGGCTGTGGCCAGGCTGTGCTGAGGTGACAGTGGGGAGGCCCTTGGCACATTCATCAGGCCTTGGGCAACGTAGGAGTGGGCCCGGGAGGGGTTGTCAGGACGAGGTCGGCAATACGGACTGATACTGATGGGTGGGAGGGGAGGGGCCAGAGGATGTGCCTGCTGCGGGGGGAGAGGAGCCAGGAAGAAATAGGCCAGGGTGGGGTGGGGCGTGGGAGGCTCAGGAAGGAGAGAGAGCCACAGATGGGGGACGGCAGAGGGTGGTAAGAGGCCCCTGGACGTGGGGAGAGCGGGGTCTCAGGCAGCTGAAGGAGGGGAAGGAATGCCTGTGAAGAGCGTCGGGTAGGCGTGGAGGTGGGAGCCCTGCAGACCAAGAAGACAGAGCCGAGGCCGCCCAGAATTACCTGGCCCTTGTAGGGGTAGGTGTCTTCACCCATGATGCCCTTGTTGTAGAGAATGTACTCGAAGGCCTGGCTGGGGAGGCCTCTGAAAGAAGCACACACAGATGAGCCCACCTGGGACTGCCCCCAGAGAGCTGGGGCCTGCAGGGGCTGGAGCTTGTGAGACATTTGCCCTGGCCATCTGGTGGCCTTAGTTGGGGCATGTCCCAGAGGCAGAGGAGGTCTCTGTGGGTCTTCAAGAGGCTAGCAATGTCGCCCCATTTGCTTGGCATTGAGATAAAGCTCAGTGAACTCAGGCAAGGCCACTGGAGCCTCAGCCTCTCTTGCTTTGGTGGGACAGAGATCCCTTGAAGCCAGGCCCCCTCTGTCAGGAGGAGCAGGCAGTGCCACAGGATGGCTGGCGGGGTCAGCCCTCTGGGCACTCACCTGGCAGGAGCTCCTCAGACATGACTGCCTGACCCTCTTGTCAACCCCATGTGGTAGATGCTGTCATTTTCTGAGGCCAAGAGGCTGAACAACTTGCCCAAGGCCACACAGCTCAAGTCGTAATTTGGTTTTAAAGGTGGACCTTTTTCTGCATCATACTGCCTCCCAGAGTAAACAACAACTCAACAGCTGCCTGGCATGGCCCTCCCCCACCCCTGCTCGGCTTTCCCCCCATAGCATTTGTCACCACCCGACCTTCTGTATACTTGTCTATGGTCTGCCTGGCCCCGCTAGAGCATCGGCTCCTTGAGTTCTCGAGCGCTGTGTCCCCAAGTGCCTAGATATACAGCAGGTGCTCTTAGTACTGTCCTGAGCCAAAGCAGGCTCCTTTGAAAAATGGTGGAGGCTGGCCAGTTAGCTCAGTTGCTTAGAGCTTGGTGTTGATAATACCACAGTCCAGGATTTGATCACTGTTATCTGCCAGCTGCCAGAAAAAAAAAGGGAAATGGTGGGATGCCCAGGTGCCAGCCTGTTGTTATGAGAGGTGTTTGTGAGTTGCAGGGAGGAAAGAGACCAGAAGTGAGGGGAGACTGAAGGAACGCAGCAATGGACCCATATGCTGGCTGTGACTTCCTTCACCGATGAATGCCAAGAAACTGGACAGGAGCACAGCTCTCTGCAGGAAGCCCTGGTATTTGCTGCTGCTGACAGCAGGAGGCCCTCCCAGGACTTGGCTGTAGAGGAGAGAGAGTGAGGGGGGTGGGGCTGGAGCCTGGTAGAGGGGTGCCTGGCAGGCAAGGTTGGGAGCTTGTTCTAGGGGAGCCCCAAGTGCCCAGCCTTATGTATATTATGTGCTGGGAAGCTGACCCCTCCCACAGAAATGTTTTGGAGTGCAGCACGTGTGCAGAAAGAGGTGAGTCACTGTAGAAACAGGAGCAAACTCCCAACAGCCTGTTTTAAGAATAAGCCAAGAAAGCAGGCCCAGCAGAGATACAGCCCTTACGCATGGACACTACCACATTTATAGCAAAGTCCCCTCCTAGGGCCTGCCAAGCTGGGGTGGCCACTGTGTTAATTCTTTTGGCCAGTCACACAGAGCCTTGGTGGCAGGTGAGGCTGGCCATGCTGTGGAATGAGAGCCAGGAGACACAGTGGAAAGTGGGTGGATTTTAGAACCAGACAGGCCTGAGCTCAGATTCCAGCTCTGCCTGGCTCTGGCTGTGACACCCTGGCTGTGTGAGGTGACACGCCTTCAGCCCCCGTAAAATGGACACCATCTTGCTACCACATAGGGAAGTGGATAGCGTTACGTCTAGCAGTGCCAGGCACATGCTAGATCTGGCAGAAGCCATCAGTGGAAAATGAGGCAGCGTTTCGGGCCCCCATGGGTCAGGGACGTACCCTTGGCAGCCGTGATTGTTGAAGTCCTGGGCACAGTCCACCAGCTGCTGTTCTGCCTGGAGGAGGAACACAGAGTAGGGAGCTGAAAGCTGAGAGCCCATCAGAGGCTTCAGTGTGAGGTACTGAGACTCCATTCTTGATCCACACCAGTGGCCCCATCACACTGTGTCATGATGACTAGATTATAAGCTCCCCAAGGGCAGTGATGTCTCTGTATGTACTGAAGTGCCAGCCCAGCAGCCAGCACAGGGAGGGGCTCAGTGAACTTCTGGCCACCCTGCAGGTGTGCACAGATAGTGTGGGTTGTGGGGTCACTTGGAGGTGTATGGGAGAGGGAAGGACAGGCCTAGCCAGAGACCCTGCCCACGATTCCTTTTCCTCAGGACGCTTGCCAACCCTACCCAGAGACAGTTCTTTCAAAGGCTGTCATCCCTCTCTTGGGAGTCAGGGGATGGCCACACAGGTCCCGGCTCTTCCCTCCATGAAGACAACCAGGCAGCTTGGGAAGGGGCACAGCTCCCAGAGGACTACCTCCCGGGCAGGCTCTGCTTTTCTGAGCCCATCCTCGGTGAAGGCCCCAGGCTGCCAAACTGAGGAACACCCAGATCCACCCAGGAGTGAGGCCTTGGACGGCTCCCTCAATAAACCTCTTTCCTTTCTGGGAAAAGCATCAGTTGAGATTCTCGTGCCAAATGTTCACAGGGCTGGGACACCTGATGTCTAACTGCAATGTCATCGTTAGTTAAAGCCCTGAAGGGACTGAGGCCCAGGCCTGGCCCTCCAGTCAGTCCTTGGGGCATCCTTTGCAGGAGGTGGCCTGGGGCGGATTTCCTACCAAAGAGAGCATCTTCCCAGTTGCAATGGCGACCGCAGACTCCAGGGCCCCTGTGGTGGAGAAGGTCCAGCAACTGCCGCAGCCACCCTAGAGGGGCCACAAGAGGGCAGAGGAAGTCAGTAATTGGGACACCAGGAGACAGCCCCTGCCTTCTGACTTCCTCCACGGACCCCTGCAAGAACCCCCAGGTCCCTGAATGCCTCTGTAGTTTACAAAGCCCTGTTCCAGATTTGTCCATCCTGAGCCTCACAAGTCCTGAGAGGCTGGGGTCCTTCTCCCCTTGAGGCAACGGAGGCTTGCAGAGGGGTGGCAACGGCAGGTAGCCTCTGACCTGCGCCTCTGGACTCCTGATTCTGGCCTCCTGGTGACCAGCCCCCACCAAACTGGGAGAGCCTGGAACCCCCCAGACCTCGTTCTAGTCTCCTGGCTCTCCTACTTGTGAATCTTTTGCTGGTTCCTCTTCTCCCCACTATTTCCCAGCAGAAGGATTCCCCAAAGTTCTGTTTCTAGAACCTTCTCTCCCGCCTTTCCACCACCAATCTCACTCTGTCCACTGTCCTGTTACACTAATAGCTCCCCAAACGCTAGCCTCAGCCCTGACCCCCGCCCAGGCTGACATGGACCCGACTCCCGGGCAGCCCCACCTGGACGCTCCTGACACTCAGGCTCCGGGGTCCTGCCCCGTTCGCCTGTCTCATCATCTTCTGCCACAATCCCTGCCACTGCCTGGCTTCCCTATTCACGGCACCTCCAGGACTGCAGCGCTGCGGCTCATTAGCTGTGTGACCCGGGCAAGTTACTTCCCCTCTTGACACGTCAAATGGGCGGGACAACAGTGCCTGCCTCGCAGGGCTGCTGGGAGGGTCAGTGAGAGCGTGTCCGTCAAGCTGTCCCCACCGTGGGCTCATCACGGTGGTCGCTGCTGTTCTCTCACGCTCATCTGTCTCTCCTCCGCTCCTTGCTGGCTCAGTCTTCCCTCTTCTGCTCCTGAAATGTCTCCTAAACTCCTTCTTGTCCACCCCTTTGTCCTGGTCCTCATCCTTGTCTCCCTGGAAAGAGCCTCCACGCTGGCCTCCCCCCTTGTCTCTTGCTCTCAAATCCTTCCCTGGCAGGGAGGGATGGAGCTAGTCAGAGGGTCCCCCAGGGGGTGACCACACTCACTGCTGAAGGAGGCAGAGCCAGGCTGAGCCTTGGGCGCTGGACTTGGAGCAGAGACCTGATTTTGAGTTCCTTCTGTCACTTGCTTACCTTGGACCCTGGGCAAGACACCTTCCCTGTTTCCCACTCTGTAAAGTGAGCGACCCTCAAGGGGACTGCTGAAGTGATGTTAGGTCCTGTGGCTACTGTCTGAAACCATGCGGTGGCCACACCAACACACCACACACCTAGTGCAGTGACCACTTTGCTCCTGCCCCCTCAGCCCAGGTGGTGCCATACTGTCCGATGGCCCAGGATCAGTTAATGGGGCGACCCGGAAAATTCCTGGTGGACCTCCCCTCGCCACCTATCCAAATGGTGAGTAGGTTTAGGTTTCCACACTTAATACTTGTTGCTTGAACTGTCATGTGATTCTGACGGTGTAAAAACTGCCGCTGGGTCGTGGGGCCAGGGCGGCTTCTTTCCACCCCACTTCCTTCCGGGAGGAGAGATTTGTTTTGGTTTCTGGGTGCTGGTGTAAACATCCTGATCACGTGTTAGGCTCCAGGAACACGGTGAGCCTGGGAAGATTTGAAGCTGTGCCGCTTTAGAAAGTGAAAAAATGTTTCTCACGGAGCGTTTCAGTGGAAAGCCAAGAGTTTCCAGGAAGGAAACCTTGACCTTGTATTTCCTGGAATGGAGATTTCAGCAACTTTCTAAAAAGGGCTACTGCACTGTCATTTCTAGGGGAGGGACCACAGTAGGCAGAGGGAGCAGCAGGGGTGGGGTCCAGACTCCCCAGACCAGGGCAGGCAGTACGATGCCCCCAGGAGGCAGCCCAGTCCTCAGCTCTAAGTTACCAAGTCCTCTCTGCCCCACAGAGAGTCACTGGGAGGCTGGGTGAAATGCTGGGTTTCACTCTGCGCACGGACCAGCTGCAACTGCCCGGAGGGAGGCAGCCGGCCAGCCAGGGAGAGGCAGGACCTCGGTGCTATGGGAGAGGCTGGAGGATGGAGAGAAGATGGATGGGGAGTAGGAACGGGTCCTGGTGTCCGTTCTCTGATGGGCACAGGGAACATAATGTTCGGGGGGACTCTGTAGGAGAGACCTAGGACCAACGGGGAAGTCTGGGGAGCGTGGGGGCAAGGAAGCCCAAAGTCCCAAGAGGAAATTTCTCATCCTCCAGAGCAGCCCACAGAAGCAATGGCCTCCCTGGCCTTTCAGAAGAAGAGAGCTGGAGACATGAGGAGGGAAAAACGGAGCTGAGGATGTGCTTGCAGTGGGTTTGTGGTTCCTCTGAGTTCTACTTCCTGGTAGATTGTCTGAAAATGTGGCTGTTTTTTTTGGGAAAGGATGGGGACTGCCTTGCCTACCTGATTTTTCACTGGTGAGACAAAATTTCCCTTTTTCCGCCAGTCCATGGAGGTTGGGTAGGGACCAGTACCCCGCAGGTAGTTACCTTTGGTGGCTGAGCAATTCTGGAACAACCAAAGACATTATTTTCAGGGGAAAAACAAAACAAAACAATTTTTTTTTTTCTTTTTGTCTTTTTTCGTGACCGGTAATGGGATCGCAACCCTTGGTGTCGCGCCCGCACCGCGACTGGCAACGGGATCGCAACCCTCAGTGTCGTGCCTGCACCGCGCTCAACCAGTGAGCGGACTGGTCTCTATATGGGATCCGAACCCTCGGCGGGAGCGCCACCACACTCCCAAGCACCGCACTCTACCGAGTGCGCCACCGGGCTGGCCCACAAAACAATTTTTGACCAAAAAAAAAGTATAATTAAAATAAATCACCAAGAGACAATGAGAAAGACTAGCTGTTAGAAACATCTCTCCCTTGTCTACTGGTCCTAAATGCTAAATGACATGTCCCCTGGAGAGGGTGGGGGGAGCTAGGATAGGGTAGCCCGATTTAGCAAATAAAAATATAGTTCACCTAGTTAAATTTGAATTTTAGACAACGAATAACTGTAGTGTTAGGATATACTTATTGCTGTGGATTGAATTGTGTCCTTTAAAATTTCGTGTATTTGAAATTTAGCCCCCACCGTGACAGCGTTAAGAGGGTGGGAAATCCTATTATGGTAACTTAGAGGTGGGGCCTTGAAGAGGGGATGTGATCGTGAGGACCCTGCCCTAGTGACTGGCGGTTTAATGGTGGTCCTGGGCATGGCTACGGTGGTTTTATAAGGAGAGTGAATGAGGAGCTCAGTCTCTCTCTTGGTCCTGCCATTCTTGCCATGTGACGACCTGTGTCACTGGAGAGTCACCATCAAAACAAGGCCCTCACCAGATGGTGTGTTCCTTGGACTTTGGAATCCCCAGCCTCTCAAACTGTAAGCCATAAATATTGTTTCTTTACAAATTACCCAGTTTCAGGGATTCTGTATTCTGTTATAAGCAACAGAAATGAACTCATAGACTTATGCTAAAAAATTATTGGTTATTTATCTGAAATTCAATTTTAACTGGGCATCTGTATTTTATCTCGTGACTCTAAGTTAGGGGTCCACATTGCTAAGGCAATGAGCTTGGACAGAGGGACTACTGAGAGCTGACCCCCTTCTGACTCCCCCAAAGAATCTGGGGACACCTGCAGCTGTACCTGGGGCTGAGACTGAATCTGGCAAGGAGCGGAGCAGGCTACAAACTTATTCCAAAGGTGTGAGTGAAAAGATTCGGATTTGGTTGCAATAAATTACACCTACTTGAGGCTGTGACCAAAGATATTTGCGTTTTAATTCAGCAAAGTTCATGTCTGAAAATTGGTTCAGTGCCACTGAAAAACAGAAGGAAAAAAACAAAACAGCTTAGTGAATCACTAAAAAAGAAACAGAAGTAAGGAAACCCCTTGTTCACCTGTGTCCTATTTATAGCTGCTGTCACTTGGCTCTTTTACATTTTTTAATTTAATATGATTCAGTATTGTAAGATCAACCCTATCTGTGCTTAGGAATTGCCTGGGGAGCTTTTCAACAGTATGGATGTCTCAGCTGCACCCCAGAGATGCTGACGCAGTTGGTCCTGGGCACCCATTTTTCTGGATACCCCACTGATGAGTCTGATGGATATCCAGGTAGGAGCCACTAGACTAGTGACAAGTGCCTTCCCACCAGCTGCCTCACTCAGCCCTCATAGCAGCCCAGAGAGGGGAGCACTGTCATCTCCACTTTACAGCCCACGGTAACCCCCACGGTAACCCCCATGGTCACACACTAGCACTGGGCAGAAATGAGATTCGAACCCAGGTTTCCTTCCAGCTCTCGCTGTTGCCTGCATTACCAACCTGGCTGAACTGCCATCACAACATTTCTCAGAGTCCTCAGTGACTACTTTGGGAGTGTGTGTGTGTTTCTAGTGACACTAACCTGGAGTGAAGGGCAGATGTGCCTCGTGGTGGCAGGCATGGGGCAGGGGCTTCTACAGAGTCTCTTGTAAACTTTACTACCACCCAGAGAGGTATCACACTGTCCTAAATTTACAACACCATGTCACAGAGAATAGCGCAGCCACAATCTGATGTCAGCCAAATACAGGGTCAGAGCTTGGGTTCTGTTCTCTCCACCCTAAGCCCCTAGTGGGCTCTTGAATCAGTGTGTGTCACCAAAGGATTTCTTTTTAGATCTGAGATGCTCCCTCCTCCCGAGGGACCCGAGAAGCCTGGTGGTAAGGCATCCCCACAGTACTTTTAAATGTGTGGTTCCCACTGTTGTGGGCATTTATCTTCCTCCAGTTGCTGACAAACGTCTGCAGCCTGTGGTGGTACTCCTCCGAGCTGTATGTCTTTTGGTGCTAAAACAAAACACATCAGCAATAAGTCACGGAAACAGGATGCAGCTCACTGGAGAGGAAAGATGGAGGTTGTCTTTTTGCTATGATGCTCAGGTCAAATCTGTGTTAGTGGGTGGGACACTGTCCTGGGTCTCTGCTGTGAAAGTTGGGAAGTTACAAAGCAACCCCCTGCCTCAGGGACTTACAGCCAGAATGCAGACCATGCAGCTGCCTGAAAGAGGGCTAACAGTCCAAGAGACCCCGGTGAAGGCACCTGCGAAGTGCAGACCTGCACGCCATGGCTGGTGCTGGGTCAAGGTTATGGCAAAAATCACTATTTTTCAAAAGCACACACACTGGTGTTCTCCAGTAGATTTTGCAGCCAGTATGCAATGTGCTTTGAATACAAAATATAGAAATGAATCCCAAGGCTTGAAAGGCTGCCAGCCAAGTTCATCACTGGGACCCACTGTTTGGAAGGAGTTTACTTAACTGCATCTTTCCCAGTGCTGGCCAATTCTAAGTCTGCAAACACTGGGGGAGTCAGAGTAGGGTTGGAAAATCCCTCTTTACTGTCTCAAATCTGGTACAGTTTGGTTTTTTTTTTTTTCCTTTTTGTCTTTTTTCGTGTCCGGCAACGGATCGCAACCCTCAGTGTCGCCCCCGTACCGGACCGGGACTGGCAACGGGATCGCAACCCTCAGTGTTGCTCCCTGCACCTCGCTCAGCCAGTGAGCGGGAACCGGTCTGTATGTGGGATCCGAACCCTCGGACGGGAGCGCCGCAGCGCTTCCCAAGCGGCGCACTGTAGCAGTGCGCCACCAGGCCGGCCCAGTTTGGTTTGATAACAGGAAACTTTACGAAATGAAAAACTTCAGAAAGAAGAAGTTGGGCACTGACCTTTACCATCCATGACTTGAAGTGAAACTTCTCTGTAAAAAGAAAACAAAAAAAAAATTAGGTCTGGATGCCTCATGGCAACGTTGGGTCTACAACCAAATAGGGCACTTGAGAATTGATTTGCATTTTAGAAAACTTGACTAAATTTAAAACACCAAAAATGATGTTATCTAATACAGAATTCAGAAAGGACCTCAAACTTTCTGGCTTTGTATCCCAAATTAACTTTGAAAAATAATATACTACTTATGTACGGTGTTAAAAGTCAGGATAGTGGTTATCCTTAATGGAAAATTCATTGAAATGCATGCCTAATAATTTGTGCCCTTTTCTGTGTGACGTTACAGTTCAATAAGGAGTTAATTAAAAACCTGTATACCCAAGGGTGAGCAAATGTTTTCCCAAAGGGGACAGATAATAAATATATTGGTCTTTGCAGTCTATATGGTCTTAGTCACAGTTACTCAACTCCGCCCCAGCAGTCCAAAAGCAGCCACAGACAATAGGAAAATAAATGAGTGTGACCGTGTTCCCATAAAATTTTACAAAAACAGGTTGCCCAGTTGCTTGTGGATTTCTGCTATATCGCCCTTGTACATTTTTATCTAAAAATTGTTTTAAAGTTTCAGATTTATTATACATTATTAAAACTCTTTAAGATAAAAAGTAAAATTTTGGGCCGACCCTGTGGTGCACTCGGGAGAGTGCGGCGCTGGGAGTGCAGTGATGCTCCCGCCGCGGGTTCGGATCCTATATAGGGATGGCCGGGTGCGTTCACTGGCTGAGCGAGGTGTGGGCGACACCACACCAAGGGTTGTGATCCCCTTACCGGTCACGGAAAAGACAAAAAAAAAAAAAAAGTAAAATTTTGGGCCGACCCTGTGGTGCACTCGGGAGAGTGCGGCGCTGCGAGTGCAGTGATGCTCCCGCCGCGGGTTCGGATCCTATATAGGGGGGGCCGGGAGGGGTCACGGGCTGAGCGAGGCGTGGGCGACACCACACCAAGGGTTGTGATCCCCTTACCGGTCACGGAAAAGACAAAAAAAAAAAAAAAAAAGTAAAATTTTACTGGAAATTCATTTAATGAGATCTATAGAACCCTCTCCTATGGATTTATATATTCATGAGTGAATATTACCTATTGTTTGAATAAGGTAGGGTTGAGCATGAATTCTGGTCTGATTTTGTTTTTTATAGGTCAAAGGGCTGGGAAATCCTACTCAAATGAGCAGCTTGGGATAGAAGGAAGTTTTTTAGAGCAATGTCATTAAATTCTTTGTATTTCCTCCTGTGCCCCAAATCACATGATGCTCTGTCACATAATTTCTAAGACCCCATCAGCTGACACCCCGGGAAGGTCCTCTTCTTCTTCAGTTTCAATTTCCTTGAAGAATCGAGAACCAGACTCGAAGAAGGATTTGTAACAGTTTGCCTTTTTGTTTGCCGCCCCAATGCTTTTACCTGCAGGTTCAGTTTCAGGATGAAGGAGAGGAAGGAAAGGGGTTCCTCCTGCCTTCAGGCATTTTCTCCCAAGTTTAGCAAAGAGCACATTTGGAAGTAAAGGTTCTGGAGGTTGATTCCCTGAACACTATCTATGCTCGAATGTCTTGTATTCCCCCAGGGATCCACACCCCCAGTGTGCAGATCACTGCTTTGTGGGTCCCAGACCTGTTCTACAAACCAAGCTAAGACCATTTTCCCTGGGGAAAAAATGCACAACACACTTCCAGGGTAGGGTCTGAGGGGATTCCAAATCCTTGTTAAGGGCCCTGTTGCAGCTGAGTGCTTCATAAGAAGACAGATCTCAACTCAGGTCCAGGGTTTGAGGCAGAATGCTCTTTGCCTGGGGTGGGGGTGGCGGGAACGTTCAAAAACAAGCAGGTGTGAAAACCCCCAAAACTACTTCTCATTTTTAGGAGGTCAGTGGGAGAAAAAGCAGAGATGAACTTGGGGTAGGGCCAGAAGGATCTGCTGGTGACCCATGTCCTAACCACAAATAGATTCTTTCCAATCCAGTTATGACTTTTTGAAGAAGTATCATTATGTGTGCCCTGCCAGGGGGCCGTATGGAAAGTATCTCAAAGCAGGGGTCAAGAAACTACAGGCTGTTTTTGTACAGCTCATGAGCTATGAATAGTTTTTACACTTTTAAACAATAGTAGCACCCGTAAATCATTTTAAATTCAAATTCCAGTGTCCATAAATAAACGTTTATTAGAGCACAGCTATGCTCACTCATTTCCATACTGTCTATGGCTGCTTCTGTACTACAATGGCAGAGTTAAGTAGTTGCTACAGTGACCTTACGGCCTACAAAGCCAAAAATGTTTACTATCTGGTCTTTTGCAGAAAACGTTTGCCGAGCCTTGCTCCAGAGTTAAGACAGCTTTTCAGTGCCAGCCCCCCTCCATGCAGGTCACACTGCCAGGGCAAAGCAAAGCCCTCACTTGGGGGCAGCTGGGTTTCCTTTAGGTCAGGACTGACCTACAGCTGGGTACCCTCCAAGATTCAAGGTCAGGGGGCTTTCTTTTATAAATGGGTGAGAATACCAGGCAAGATTCTGACCAGACAAGATTCAGCCTCAGTGATCTCTGTCCTGTTCCCAGGCTGTTCCTTGGCTACCATTCACTGTCTTCAGGGTGAATGAGATTGGTGGTCTGTAAGCTCAGAGCCTGAAGGCTGAGGCTGGGGCCATGAGCAGCAGGGAAGGAGGGGGGCTGGGGGGAAGGAAGGGAGGAGGCCTCGGGGAGGGGCAGGCTCCTCGCCTTCGTCTGGGGAGACGCCTGGAGCCCAGCAGTAGAAGGGTTGGAGAGCAGCATGAAGCTGGACCAGTCACAGCCGACCTGGACAAAACGGGGAGTCCTGGGGCTTGACCTTACCCAGGGCTCTGGGGTGAAGCCTGCTGTGGGTCTGAGTGCTTTCCTTAGTGCTGCCGCTCAGGGAGTCGCTCCTCCAAGCAGCCCGTCCAATCCATTCTACACGTAGAATGTGCCTATACCAGGCACCCGTGGGGATCCCCTACGTGCCAAGTCCCCAGATAGGCCACTAGAAAACGCTGGAAAGTCCCTGCTGCCTTTGGCAGGGACCGATCAGAGTCCTCTATGTCCCCAGTTGGAGTGGGCAGAAGGAGCTGCTGGCTTCTTTGGTATTCTAGGCTCAGGGGCCGCCTGGGCAAGCGGGACCCTGGACACCCAGCCCCCCTGCCCTTCTGGTCATGCCAGAAGCCCACCCTCCGAGACACCCCGCTCCCGGATCCCCACTCGCAGAGCCCCTGAGCCTCGGCCCTGGGGAATGCCCCGCTCCTCCCGAGCCCCTGTCCCCACCTCCCCCAAGGGCTCCCGAGGGTGGCGCTCCTTTCCCGCGGCGCCTCCGCGTCCCCCTGGCGTACCTGAGGCGCTCACGGACAGCGCCGCGGCGCCGCCGGCCGGGGGTCCCAGGAGCCAAGCCCCGGCGCAGAGCAGCGGCAGGACGGCCCACATCGCGGCGG
>NW_007732903.1:14820-24020 GCF_000696425.1 Galeopterus variegatus | reverse complement strand
GGGACGGGGCGGGACGGGGCGGGACGGGGCGGGGCACCGCAGGACACGGGTCGGCGCCGGCCCGCCCCCCGGGCCGGCCCCATCCCTCTGCTTTCCCCTTCTCTGGAAGGAGGGGCACGTCGGGCCGCCCGGGCTGAAGGGCACCGACGGCAGGGGTGCTGCGGGGGGAGGTCGCGGCCGGACCTCTCCCTGCCTGTGCCTGCCCTACACCCCGCATCTGCCCGTCTGTCTTCACCCCCAGGGCCTCCATCTCTCTGCCTGTCCCCTCCCCGCCCCCACTCCCTGTCCTCATCAACCACATTCCCGTGACCGTCCCTTCTGCCTTAGAATGAACTTACCACTAGAGGAACTAGACAACCTCTTCGTAAGTTGTTTTCTCCCCCCACCCCCCCACAACAGGCATTTTAGTCTTTCTGCTGAAGACGTCATATCAGCAGCTGTAGGGCCATTTTCTCTACTTCTCAAGTCTGAAGAAAGAAGGAAGATGATACGCTTATGAGGGTCTGGGGGTGAGACAGACAGAACAACGATCATTTCAAACTGAGGAGACCTGCGCTGTGATTGCTGTACCTGAGTAGGAGAGGGAGATTGAGACCCACCTGTGACACTGTGCCAAGCACCCAGTGGGGCCACGTTCTTCACTTACACCATCACTGTGCAAAGTGGCATGTCGTTGACCCCTATTTTACAGATGGGGAAACTGAGGCCCCAAGAGTAGATGGTAACTTTCCCAGTATGTGTGCAGACGGAGTCTAAACCCGGCTTTGACCTACTGCGCGCTTATTCTGCTCGGTTGCAGCCCAAGCCATTTTGGTGTGGTCAGAGACCGCCCCAGGGTGCCAGCGAGAATCAGGGTGAAGTTCTCAGCCCAGACTCTGCCTCTCAGGCACCTGGGGGAGCAGATTCCTGGAGTCCTCTCCTGGGATTTGACCTAGTAGGTCTGGGTAGGGCTCAGAAATCTGCATTTAAAGAGTCTCTGACAATCTCTCATCTCTCCTGCCTTCAGTGCAGCCTGTGTACACACTGAATCTGCACAGGAATCAGTAGGCAGCTCCTACAGGCACTATTTCAGATACAGCAGATCTTTGTCAGTTCATCAATCCATGCCTGTCTGGATGCCTCTCTGGGTGTGACCATCTGCAGTGGATTGAATTGTGTCCCCCTCCCCCAAAGTTTAATGTGTTGGAGGCTTGGTCCCCACTGTGACAATGTTAAAAAGGTGAGAAATCCTATTATGGCAATTGAAAGGTGGGACCTTGAAGAGGTGATGAAGTTGATGGCTTAATGGTGGTCAGGGGCATGGTTCTGAGGGCTTTAAAAGGAGAGGACATGAGAAGTTCTCTCTCTGCTCCACCGTTTTCTGCCATGCGAAACCCCTGGGTCACTGTTGCCACCATCAAGACCCTCACCAGATGTGTTCCCTGTACTTTGGGGTTCACAGCCTCTGAAACTTAAGGAATAAATTTGATTTTTTTACAAATTACCCAGGTAGGCGTCTTTTGTTATAAGCAACAGAAATGGACTAATACATCATCTCATCTATGCTTTGAGGCAAATGTTTCAGAAAAGACCCTGAACGGTTACTATTTGGAAAGTAAGTCACTGGCTTTGGGATAAAGGTGTCCTCCCTCTGCAGATGTCCTGCCTTTCAGGTGTGCTGGGACTGCCCTCCCCTCTGCCCACCCCAGCTGCTTGGAGAGTGGCAGGACTGTGTAGACCTGAGAAAAGAATCTGAGGCACTGATAAAGTATTGGAATTTATTTGAGCTTAATATGTGTGAACATGGCCCAGGAAAACACCACCAAGTTGTCTTGGGAACTGCTTTCTCAAGGGCCAGCAGAACTTCAACATTTTTATAATCACAGAAAAGTGAAGATAAATACCCACTGCTGGGTATTTATCCATAGTAAAGGAAGTTAGCATACCAAAGAGATATCTGTATTTATTGCAGCACTATTCACAATAGCCAAGATGTGGAATCAACCTAGGTGTCCATCAACAGATGAATGGTATATATACACAATGGAATACTATGCAGCCATGAAAAGAAATGAAATTCTGTCATTTGGGGCAACATAGAGGAGCCTGGAAGACATTATGTTAAGTGAAACTGATAGCAGGCATAGGCCTGGCTGCCTGCCTGCTTTCATAAATGAACCACTCAAAAGCCAGATGTTGGTGAAAATGGAAGTCAGCTTTTATTCAGGAATACTGGTAACCTGAAAAGAGAGATGTTAGGCTATCCCATCTCTCCAGTAAGCCTGAGGGAGAATGGTCAGACTAAAGCCATCTCGAAAACTCAGATTTACTGAGAGGCTTTTAAAGCAGTAGGTGGGTGGGTGGGTGGGTGTCTGAGGGAATGGAATGTGGGAAATGAAAAGCAGGAGGCAGGGAGATGTGAGCTGTGGGGGCTCTGAGCAAGGAGCCGGGTGCAAGGTCCTCCCAAGATTCTGGTTTCTTTTCCCATCTTTACTGTTATCTCAGGGTCTGGATAGTACATGACTCTTGGCAAGTCTGCAGCTTCTAGCTGGCTGGAAAACCACTTTACATTCATGTAAATAATGTCATCTTGCCCCAAAACCAAGGTTCAAAATATCAAATTACCACGGAAAAAGAGGGAACTCAGAGAAATGCATGCCAAGAAAAAAAAACTCTGTCCTTTTAAAATTTTTTAGAGCCCGTGTGGTTTTAGGTCCCAACATGGGTTCAGTCCTTCTCACTCTGACAAAATAAGCCAGGCACAGAAAGCCTGTTCACACACATGTGTGGGAGCTAAAAAAATAATAATAAATTGAAAAAATAAAACCTACTTTTAGAAGTAGAGAGTAGAATTGTGGTTACTAGAGGCTAAGAAGTGGGGAGGGAGGAGCAATAGAGAGAGGGTGGTGAATGGACACAAAATTACAGCTAGAGAGGAAAAGTAAGTTCTAGTGCTATACGGTAGTGGTAGGCATCTATAAATGAGCAATAATTTATTCTACGTTCCCAAATGGCTAGAAGAGAGATGAAATGTTCTCATCACAAATAAATGATAAAGTTTTGTGATGATGTTTTTTTTGTTGTTTGTTTGTTTGTTTTGTCCTTTTTGAGACCGGCCGCACGGCACTCAGCCAGTGAGCGCTGTGAGTGCACCGGTCATCCCTATATAGGATCCGAACCCACGGCGGGGGCACTGCTGCTCTCCCAGTGCCTCACTCTCCCGAGTGCGCCACGGGCTCGGCCCTTGTGATGATGAATATGCTAATTACTGCTTTGATCATCACTCATTGTATACATTTATTGAAGTATAACACTGTACCCATAAATATGTACAATCAATATGTTTCAATTAAAAAAAAAAAAAATTTCTTTAGGGCCGGCCCATGGCTCACTTGGGAGAGCCTGGTGCTGACAACACCAAGTCAAGGGTTAAGATCCCCTTACCAGTCATCTTAAAAATAAATAAATAAATTTCTTTAAAAAAAAGTGAAGAACAAAGGGGAGAAAGGAGACTGTATTAATGCATTTCTGTTGCTCATAACAAAATACATGGAACTGGGTAATTTACAAGAAAATGAAGTTTATTCTGTACAGTTTCAGAGGCTAGGAAGTCCAAAGTCCAGGAAACACATCTGGTGAGGGCTTTTCTTGGTGGTGCCTTCAGTGACAGCAGGGTATCACATTGCAAAGTGGTGTGGCAGAGAGAGAGAGAGAGAATAACTTCCTCATTCACTCTCTTTTTAAAGCCCTCAGAACCACGCCCCTGACCACCATTTTTAATCCATTCACTACGTCCTGGTCCTACAAGCTAATCACCTCTTCAAGGTCCCGCCTTTCAATTGCCATAATAGGATCTCCCACCCTCTTAACATTGTCACAGTGGGGGTCAAGGTTGGGGGGGACATTCAATCCAGGGAAAAGACAGTCCCTTAATCAGTGCATCAGTTTTTCTATTTGTTACATAGTGTTGCATAGTTAGGGATTGGTTTTGATTGCATCCTAGGTTCAGGTCACGAGATATGTTTTCAACATTCCTATGTTAATACATAGCTTCTTCAGGTGTCAGTAGGTCTGGTTTTAGATTAAAACAGTCTTGTGGTAATAGTTCCAGAATGTGGAGCTGTGGCTGTCACCCCACCCTAGATTCCCCAAGGCTGTTAGGAATTTAGCTGACCTCAGAGCAGATTTCTGGTTTATCAATTGAAACCCCTGCATACTATTCCTCGGGCCCCAGACCTGCCCCGTGGGCTAGGTCTCTGGTGACCCTCCTTTGTGGATCATTCCAGCAGGCTCAACTCCCATGGAGTGATGACATATGTAAGGCACTGGCCTGGTCAGTTGGAGACTGATATTTGGCTGTAGTCCTACGACAGATTCATTGTGTGACCTAAGCAAGTGCTTTGTCCCCACTGAGCTTCAGTTTCCTCATCTGTAAAGTGGAGTAAGGCTGCTTGCTTTCTGGGGGCTAAATACAGTTATACAATTTAAATGCACTTACAAGTAGGATGCCTGGCCTTCCACATAGCACCCTAACAGTGACTCATCCTGAATATGGGCTTCTCCAAAGCTCAGTCTTGTGCTCTCCGTCCTTGGCTACCTGCACCCACCTTCATGGGTCCATCCAGCCCCTGACTCCAGCTGGTTACCACGTCTGTGAGGGTTTCTTCTCCATAGTTCCAGTCCTCTGTACCTCTGAGGTGAGGCCAAGGACTGACCCTGGTGTGAGAGGCTTGGCTGGGCCAGGGCTTGTGGGCAGAATTCTAGTTTTCTGTCCCCTGGTTATTCAATCAAACACAGTATAAGTACTGCCATGAAGGGACTTCGCAGAAGAAATTAAACTTCAAATCAGCTGACTTTAAAATAGGACTGTCCCGGGTTATTCAAGGGGCCTGATGTGATTACATGGGTCCTTAAAAGCAAAAGAGGGAAGGAGAAGAGTCAGACATGAGGCAGAAAGTGAGGTCAGAGAAAGTCAGAGGAGGGATGAGGCAGGTGAGATTCATGAGGAGGGCTCTACCTGCCACTGTTGGCTTTGAAGAGGGTCACAAGCCAAGGAACGCCTCTGGAAGCCGAAAATGACCCTAGCTGACAGCCAGCAAGGAAACTGGGACTTCAGTCCTCCAACAGCATAGGACTGAATTCTGCCAATAACCCAAATGAGCTCAGAAGCAGATTCACTCCCAGAGCCGCAAGAAAGGGGTGAGCCTTGCTGCCACCTTGATTTCAGCCATGTAAGACTTAGAGCAGAGGGACCGGCCACGTTCCCACGGATGTCTGACCCACAGAACTGTTTATAGAATAAACTTGTGTTGTTCTAAGCCTCTCAGTTGGTGGTAATTGTTCTGCAGCAATAGGAAACCAATACACCAGGTGAAATGCCCAGGCTGGCAGGTACCTCTGATGACAGAAGGCTGGGCTTGGTCTGAGGGTCTGTTGCACATGGGGGCTGGGAGGCTGAGCAAGTAGAGCAGGCCTGCCCTTCACGGTTACAGTCACTACCTCCTGTAGGGATGTGTTGGACCCTGCTCTAAGCACTTCATGTGAATAAAGTTTGTTAATCTTCACTATTTATCCCCATTGTATAGATGAGGTAAACCTTGCCTAAGGCCACACAACTAAGAGAGCAGGGATTTGAATCCCTGACCAGCTGAGTCCAGAGTTGTACCCACTAAAGTAGGCATTTGCTCCATGGGAGTCAGGTGAATGAAAGCGAGCCTGAGGCCTGCCCACATTCCTAAACTTCTCGGTCTAGAATTCCCAGAGACATCAGCAGGTGTCAGGCATCCAACCAACCACAGCTCGTGGAATCTAGTCAACACCTGCATGCAGAATGCCTCCTCCACCTGCCCCACATCCATTTATCCCTTCTCTTAGGCCAAATCTGCTGCTTTACCCTCCCCACCCACCCCAACTTTATCCCCTCCCAACTGCTAACTACAAGTTTAACTGGTTTTCCAGATCACCTGTCAGAGTCAACATCTTAGCAGACAAGCTGGTCCCCTTACCAGATTCATTACTGTACTCCACCCTTAACAACTTGTTATAATAATAATTGCAATAACAATGTAATATTATAGCCACCATTTACATGGATTTTGTTATTTAATGCTCATAACAACCCTGCAAAGTTTCCTATGAGTATATGCATATTCACTTTCCAGATGAAGAAACTGAGACTTGNCACGGATGTCTGACCCACAGAACTGTTTATAGAATAAACTTGTGTTGTTCTAAGCCTCTCAGTTGGTGGTAATTGTTCTGCAGCAATAGGAAACCAATACACCAGGTGAAATGCCCAGGCTGGCAGGTACCTCTGATGACAGAAGGCTGGGCTTGGTCTGAGGGTCTGTTGCACATGGGGGCTGGGAGGCTGAGCGAGTAGAGCAGGCCTGTCCTTCACGGTTACAGTCACTACCTCCTGTAGGGATGTGTTGGACCCTGCTCTAAGCACTTCATGTGAATAAAGTTTGTTAATCTTCACTATTTATCCCCATTGTATAGATGAGGTAAACCTTGCCTAAGGCCACACAACTAAGAGAGCAGGGATTTGAATCCCTGACCAGCTGAGTCCAGAGTTGTACCCACTAAAGTAGGCATTTGCTCCATGGGAGTCAGGTGAATGAAAGCGAGCCTGAGGCCTGCCCACATTCCTAAACTTCTCGGTCTAGAATTCCCAGAGACATCAGCAGGTGTCAGGCATCCAACCAACCACAGCTCGTGGAATCTAGTCAACACCTGCATGCAGAATGCCTCCTCCACCTGCCCCACATCCATTTATCCCTTCTCTTAGGCCAAATCTGCTGCTTTACCCTCCCCACCCACCCCAACTTTATCCCCTCCCAACTGCTAACTACAAGTTTAACTGGTTTTCCAGATCACCTGTCAGAGTCAACATCTTAGCAGACAAGCTGGTCCCCTTACCAGATTCATTACTGTACTCCACCCTTAACAACTTGTTATAATAATAATTGCAATAACAATGTAATATTATAGCCACCATTTACATGGATTTTGTTATTTAATGCTCATAACAACCCTGCAAAGTTTCCTATGAGTATATGCATATTCACTTTCCAGATGAAGAAACTGAGACTTGGAGAAGTTAAATGGGCCCGGCAAATGGTCCACATGCTGATTTTACACAGTAGGTAGGAAGAGGGTTGGTTAAGTGGTTGGATGCACGGCTGTCTGTAGGGATGTAGGTATGAATGAATGAATAGGAGCGATGGCTGGACAGATGACTCTGTTCATGGATAAACAGACAAAAGGCTTCATGGTTTAATAACTAAATGGATGATTGAGTGGAAAGATGGACAGATACATGGATACATGAATGGATGGATAGACGGATGGATAGATGAATGCATAGGTTGACTTTTCTGCAGGTGTTCAGATAAAACTCATTTCTTATGGCATTCTAGCCAAGATTTTTTAAAAAAGTCTCAAAGGACTTTTGAATGAATGGCTTTACAAATTACAGTAGTTCTGCAGCAATCCACAGCCTAGAAAACTAGACATCTTTTGGAAATGTAAATTTGTTTTTACCTGGCTAACAATTGCATCAAGCGATGGAATAGTTAATTAAAAGATTGATGATCGGGGCCGGCCCGGTGGCGCACTGCGCTAGTGCGCCGCTTGGGAAGCGCGGAGGCGCTNAAAAAAAAAAAAAAAAAAAAAAAAAAAGATTGATGATCTAAAAGAAAAAGAACTAGAAAACTGTTTATAAAAGTTGGGCTCTCAGATCTAATAGGTCAGAATCTTGAGCTCAGAGCAATAACATAAGGTTTCCCTGTCCAGCATAAAAATTGTTTTGTCTGCCATGCATGGGTGTCTGGCTAGGCTAAGGCCTGGAATCCTCACAGTGCCAATTGTCTAGCTCTTAATCCTGTTTGTGATGGCAATTGTAAAGCTAGGTGACCACGCTAGTTGTCGGGCTCTTTTACCTGCCGGTAATCCTGCACCGACTGGGCCGATTGTCGAGCTAAGGCTGGTTCTGGAGCCCACAGACCCCCCCAAGCCCGTTCGCAGACTGGGCTACAAGCTCTTCACATGCCAGGCTGGGTCACCAGACCCCACACGTGCCAGGCTGGGTCACCAGACCCCACACGTGCCAGGCTGGGTCACCAGACCCCTCCTTCACACAGGTCTATGAGCTAGGTAACTGGCCAAAAAAAATGGCTGTGCCCGGAGGATGCCCACCCCCCTGCTTCACAACCCCCCCTCCTCTTTCTCTCTCTGAAGAACACAAGAATAACAACAAAACTAAAAAGATACATTGGCGCACATGCGCACTAACTACACACACACACACACACACACACACACACACACACACACACACACACAATTTGCTTACAAAGGATGCTGAACCACACCCAGCTGGACCTGAGGCGAGCCTGACGAAACTATTTTATTTTCCCAACAATCCACCCCGTCAGGGTCCTGCCGTACAATCTACGGGTTCAGAACCTTTCCCGACATTCCCTTAGCAGGATAAATGACCCTTACATTCACATATTACACATTCCATCCCAGTCCCCAAAGTCTTTAGTTTGTTGCAGCACCAACTCAAAAGTCCAAAATCCAAAGTCTCCTCTGAGACCAAAAACAAAAGTTCTTCCAGCCGTGAACCTGTAAAGAGTCAAAAACAAGTTTATCTACTTCCAAGATACAGTGGGACAGACATTGGGTACACATTCCCAATCCAGAAAGGAGGAATAGAAAGGAAAAATAGTCCCCAAACAAATCTAAAACCCAAACAGGGCAAATGTTAAGCACACTGGGGCACTTGGACCCCTAAAGTGTTGGGCAACCTCACTCCTACAGCTCTGCCAAGTGCAGCCCATTGAGCTGCCCTGGTGCCTGCAGCTTTTCCAGGTTGGCGCTGCCCTTTGCCAGCAGCCCCACGGTTCTAGGCTCTTGGTGGCAGTCCCACCATCCTGGCTCCACTCGACATTTCCTCAGTGGGGGTTCTCTGTGGGGGCTCTGACCCCACTTTTCTGCTCCACATTGCTCTGTAGATGACCTCCGCAGTGGCTCCACCCCTACAGCAGGTCTCCACCTGAGTTCCCAGGCTTTTACATACATCTTCCGAAATCTAGGTGGAGGCTGTCATGCCTCCACTGCTCTCACATATTGGTGGCCTGCAAACTTCACACAACGTGAATGCCACCGAGGTTTTCAGCTTTATTCTTCAGAGGTGCTGAGGCAGGATTGCTCCA
>NW_007732903.1:12066-14043 GCF_000696425.1 Galeopterus variegatus | reverse complement strand
AGATGACCTCCGCAGTGGCTCCACCCCTACAGCAGGTCTCCACCTGAGTTCCCAGGCTTTTACATACATCTTCCGAAATCTAGGTGGAGGCTGTCATGCCTCCACTGCTCTCACATATTGGTGGCCTGCAAACTTCACACAACGTGAATGCCACCGAGGTTTTCAGCTTTATTCTTCAGAGGTGCTGAGGCAGGATTGCTCCAGCCAGAGCGGCTGGAATTCAGGGAGCAGTTTGCTGAGGGCAATGACACCTCAGGTCTGTCCTCCAGGACAAACTCAGTCCTTCTGGAATGGGAGGGGCACTCTCCTAAACTCCTCAAATGCCATCAGGGCCTGTGATGGGTGGGGCACCCATCCAGACTTCTGAAATGCCTTTAGGACATTTTTTCCCATTGTCTTTGCTTTTTAGCATCTGGCTGCCTCACCGCCAAGATAATGTCTTTAGTAGATAGTTTATCTGCTTCGCCCTTGCGTTTTTCTCCTGCTCTCGGCTTTTACATTTCTGGCTTTTGAATTACTTCAATCAGCTCGGCTTACATCGGCTATTTTCTCAGTCTCAGGCAGTTTTTTGCAGCAATTCTCTTAACAGTTCAAACAGCTGCATTCGCCCAGTCCATCAAGGAGTGGCTGCCTCTGTGCATATCCGTGGCTATTTCTGCAGCCACTGCCTCAGAAACGGGCACGTAGTTAACAGAGACTAACTTTTCCACCTTTTCACCAGGTGAAAACATACTTGAAATTCTGCAGGGGCATCCATCCTTGTGTCATCTGCCCATCTGCATGTGGCACTCTTCTCCCAGGTTTTACAGCACCCAGTTAGCCATCGGGTTTAAGTGGCACCCTCCGAGCCTTTTGCCTTCAGACAAATGCAACATGTGTTTACTACATAGTCTCTAAAGCACCGTTACTCCGTCCACCCCTAGATCTCATAGCTGCAGCAGCCAGGGGCTCTCCCTGTTTCTGCTGCTTTACTGTCTCAATTTCTTGTGCACAACAGGTCATGCCTGGAGACGCATGGTTTCCCCAACTCACCACTGGGTTGGTCGTCCTCCCTGGTATGAGAAGCAGGAGAGGCCAGTTGCTGCACGTCATCCTCCAGGATGGATAATCATCCTTGCTTCCAACAACTCTGCTTTCTGCCGCAAATCTCGATCAGTCTGCAGCAGAGTAAGCAGCAGCCAGGCTCCGTCAACAGAAAAGTGGCCACTGGGCACCACATGCTCAAGGATAGCAACATTTCCTCCCCCTCCAAGGAGCTTTTGGGTTGTAGTACCTGGTCTATACTGCTTTGCAGTACAGTGTGCAGCAACCAGATCCCAGTCAACAGGAAGGTGGCCATAGGACACAGCATATTCACAGGTAGTCATGTTTCCTCCTTCTTCCAAGGGCTTTCAGCTCCTGTACTTGCTCAGAATCCTGTTGCAGACTATGCCAATTTGCGGTGTAATCCTGCTGACTGTGCCAATTTGTCTGGCTAGGCTAAGGCCTGGAATCCTCACAGCGCCAATCATCCAGCTCTTAATCCTGTTCGTGACGCCAATTGTACAGCTAGGTGACCATGCCAGGTGTCGGGCTCTTTTACCTGCTGGTAATCCTGCACCGACTGGGTCGACTGTCGAGCTAAGGCTGGTTCTGGAGCCCACAGATGCCTTAGCCCGTTCGCAGACTGGGCCACAAGCCCTTCACATGCCAAGTTGGGTCACCAGACCCCACACATGCCAGGCTGGGTCACCAGATCCCTTCACACAGGTCTATGAGCTAGGTAACCGGCCAAAAAAATGGCTGTGCCAGGAGGATGCCCACCCCCCTACTTCACAACTCCCCCCTCCTCTTTCTCTCTCTCAAGAACACAAGAATAGCAACAAAACTAAAAAGATACATTGACGCACATGCACACTAACTCCACACACACACACACACACACACACACGCGCGCGCACACACACACGCACGCACACACGCACACACACACACACG
>NW_007732903.1:2906-11114 GCF_000696425.1 Galeopterus variegatus | reverse complement strand
CGCACATGCGCACTAACTACACACACACACACACACACACACACACACACACACACACACACACACACACACACACACACACACACGCGCACACACACACACACACACAAACACACACACACACACGCGCGCGCACACACACACGCACACACACACACGCACACACACACACGCATGCACACACACACACACACGCGCGCGCGCGCACACACACACGCACGCACACACACGCACACACACGCGCGCGCGCGCACACACACACACAATTTGCTTACAAAGGATGATGAACCACAGCCAACTGGACCCGAGGTGAGGGCCCTGACCACACTATTCTATTTCCCCAACAATGGGCCAGAGAGAGCTAAAGGAAAATAATAATAATAATAATAAATTTTTGAAAATACTTTCCCACCTGCATTGACTTGTTAAACAAAACAGACTGGCAGACAAAAGATAAACTTGTTACTAAACATTCAAGGCCACTTAGAGATTTTGTTTTCCTTATATAATTCATCCAGTCCTAGCTGATGTCAAATGTAAATGTAAACATTAAAAATTTAACCCTAAGTTCATTTAAAACTGAAAGAAAAAAAAGAAGACAAACATTTTTCTTTAAAAATCAAACTGCTATAAAAACTGCTTTACCCAAAATCCGGTCCAACAGCCTTCTTTAGATTACCTATTGGGGCAGATAAAGCTTAGCCACGTGAACAGGTCCCATTTAGTATGAAAAGTTATTTAGATCCAGCTGCCTTTTATAAACTGGTGAGCTTGTATCACTATCTCATAACTAAAATGAAAGCTATAGGATTTCTGTGTATGTGTATGTGTTTAGGTGGATTTGCACATATGTACATGTATTTTGTATTTTGTGTCTACGTGGTAAACTCTAGTGTAGTTGGCCAAAAGTCCCTTTTAAAAAATTCTGATTTGATTGGCTAAGACAGCATTCATATAAAATACATAGTAATTAACCCAAATGCTTTTTTTAGTTCACATCACTTAATAAAATCTTTGGTAAATAAGCTGGTTCTAAAAATAGAAATGTCTTCAAAATTGTCAGCATAAATTTTTGCCTGGGTTTACTGCCTAAACAGGATTATATTTGTTTCTGCTAGATTATTTAAGTTTATAAAACTATAAACCCAGCCCCAAACAGAATAATTTTAATTTACATAACTCTTCAATGAATAAGACTAGTTTACTATTGTTGGTTTAATAAAAGCAACTGTATCTTCTGTGTTATCAACAAAATAACCCATATATTTAACTTTAAGATTCTTACTTAAATGAACACCTTATATTTACAGCCTATAAAAATGATTAATGAGGGCTGGTCAGTTAGCTCAGTTGGTTAGAATGTGGTCCTGATAACACCATGTGTCCAGGGTTTGATCCCTGTACTGGCCGGCTGCCAAAAAAAAAAAAAACCAACCCAAAATAAACTTAACAGGGAAACAAAATGATGACTAGCCTTGTCTAATACCTCAGTTTTCATAAACTAGGAATAATTGTTAAAAATAAGTAAATAAAGGGCTGGCCCGTGGCTCACTCGGGAGAGTGTGGTGCTGATAACACCAAGGCCCTGGGTTCGGATCCCACATAGGGATGGCCGGTTCGCTCACTGGCTGAGCGTGGTGCTGACAACACCAAGTCAAGGGTTGGGATCCCCTTACCGGTCATCTTTTAAAAAAAAAAAAAAAAAAAAGAAAAGTAAATAAAGGGCTGGCTGGTTACCTTGGTTGGTTAGAGCACAGTGTCATAACACCAACGTTAAGGGTTTGGATCCCTTTACCAGCCAGCTGCCAAAAGTAAATAAATAAGTTAGATAAATGTAAATGGGATAAACATTAATAAATAAACTTTTCATGTAAATTATGTTATGTTAAATTAACTGATAGGTACTCATTAAATGTCTGAGTCATGTCTGAATAACATGAGATCTATAACATAAATGAGCTTAACATTAGTATAAGTTTGTTATTAGCTTTTAAATTTTTTTTTTTTTTCCTTTTTGTCTTTTTTTGTGTCCGGCAACGGATCGCAACCCTCAGTGTCGCGCCCGTACCGGACCGGGACCTCGGTGCTGCACCGCACCTCGCTCAGCCAGTGAGCGGGAACCGGTCTGTATGTGGGATCCGAACCCTCGGCGGGAGCCGCGCGCTCCCAAGCGGCGCACTATCCAGTGTGCCACCGGGCGGGCCCTAGCTTTTAAATTTTATAGAGGGTTTGGATCCTTGTACTGGCCTGCAGCAAAAAAAAAAAAAAAGTTATAGAAAGGCTAAATACATTTGGGTCTATTAATACCCATAAAAAAGCAAGGTTACCATCAGTTAACAGTCTAATAATATTAGACTGTTAATATGGCTGATAATATTATATATATAATTCTGTAAAAACTGTACCAAACAAAAAAGTTGTGTTTTTGATAAGAAAAGTTATAAGAAAGACATAAAAATATGTTCTTTATTAAAAAAACAATTTTTGTTTAAATTCAGAGGCTGTTAAAAGTTGTTTCAAAAAGTGAATTTTGAAAGGAAATGAAAATAGAAAGAAACCAGTAGGTAGAAAAGGGGACAAGTGAAGAAGGTCGTGGGTAGGAAGATGTATTTTTGATAAGGAAGGTTAAAAAGAAAAGAGAATAATTTTGTATGAAAAGGAATCTTGTGCAGTACATTTTTGTCCTAAAGTAAAATGACCAGTTATTTAGGAAAGAGGATGTACAGGACAAAGCAGAAAGTCTAAAATACGTCGTGGAAATGTCTGTGTCATAACAATTGTTCACGAAGGGTGAACTTAGGAAAGAATTTTGTGTGTGATTAAGTTGGCTATAATTAGAAGGATAGTATTTATAAGTCTTTCTAAAGATTAAGGTTTGGTATTAAAAATACATTGATAGAGAACTAAAAATTTTCCCCCATGTTAGAACAATAAGGTTTTCTTTTTTTTTTTTTTTAAAGATGACCGGTAAGGGGATCTCAACCCTTGACTTGGTGTCGTCAGCACCACGCTCACCAGTGAGCCACGGGCCGGCCCAATAAGATTTTCTCGAAGTATTGATCTGCTCTTAGTAAAATTGCAAGAGGCTTTGATTTTAATTCTAACATTTGTTGTTTGTATCTTCTAAGCTGCAGATAGTTTGTATTTCTGCCACATTTCTTCCTGAGATCCACTTAATCTTCCTATTTTCAGGTTGGAAATGTTGTCTCCTTCATTTAAAATGGTAGTTTTATTTCTTGAGGTGAAATTTTCCTCGGAAGCTTTTCAGATTCGTACCTCAGCAGTTCAGCTTCTGCTCCATCTCGCCGCACGTGACTGGCAGGCTGCACGTCACTGCCTGCAGCTCATCCTTTTTTCCCCTTGAGAAGGTCTTGAGTGATAACTCTCTCTCTCTTTCATCAGCTGATTCAGCTGTTGTCACCTGATACCAAAATGTTTGTCTTCATAGGCCTAGAAAAGCAATGTTTTATAATTTATTTCTGTACTCTTGGCTTTTCTTTCTTTCTTTTTTATTTTATTTATTTATTTATTTATTTATTTATTTATTTATTTATTTATTTATTTATTTATTTATTTATTTATTGTAAAGATGACCGGTAAGGGGATCTTAACCCTTGACTTGGTGTTGTCAGCACCACGCTCACCCAGTGAGCCAACCGGCCATCCCTATGTGGGATCCGAACCCGTGGCCTTGGTGTTATCAGCACCGCACTCTCCCGAGTGAGCCACGGGCCGGCCCCTCTTGGCTTTTCTTGACGTGTCTAGATTGTTCCATGGAAGCAGGAAACTTCCCATGCTGTTTTTAAGAACCATGCATTCCCCTGCTCAAGGTGCTAGTTTTCTAGTTTATGTTCCTCTCATAACCTTGGACACATTCTTCCTGTGTCTGATTAAATTCAAAATACCTTTTCATCAGGTTTAATTCCAGGTTATTGAAACAGACTTCCTTCCCATAAGGAGAAATAATCCCACTATAGGTTTTTCTTGACCTTTTTGGTAACTGCCTTAAGAAACAAAGATTTCGTGTTTTATCAAGATAATTTCCTGTGTTGTCTTTATTAGGTTTTTGATTACTTGGGAAAACTGAGTTTTGAAAGACTTAAGGTTTTTACATCCATGTAATTTTCTGAGTTGCTTTTGAAGTCTTCGATTATCACTTTGGTTAAATGAATGACTTATTTCACAGTGATCTGTGATCGTGTTATAATCAAGTGTTTTAAAACTTTTGGCATTCTTGATGAGATTCTCCAATGTCAAATTCTAACAAGTTTTCAGGATTTTTCACTTGGGCCCCTGGAGAGCCCTAAAGGTTTTATCTGTCATCTTGCAGTGATATTATTTTTTTTTCCCTGAAATATTTAGTTTTGATTATACATATTTATATGGTACAGAGTTGACTCTCAGTATTTTGTACAGTATGTGATGATCAAATCAATAATATTAGCACGTTCATCATTACAAATTGTAATGACTCTTTGTGTCCCTTATTTATTTATTTATTTATTTATTTATTTTTTAAAAGATGACCGGTAAGGGGATCTCAACCCTTGGCTTGGTGTTGTCAGCACCATGCTCAGCCAGTGAGCAAACCGGCCATCCCTATATAGGATCCGAACCCATGGCCTTGGTGTTATCAGCACCGCACTCTACCGAGTGAGCCACGGGCCGGCCTCTTTGTGTCCCTTATAATGATATTAAATGATTAGGCTTACATGGTAAATTGTATGAGAAGCATTGTCAAGTGATAGGTTATTGATACTAGGTCTTCCTTCAGTTGCGTTTATGGATATACCGTTGATATAAATGTTATAAAATTATATAAAATTCTTAAAATCTAGTATTTTATCAATCATATTTTGGTTGTTATGTTAAGTCCTCTTTAAGGTTATATTGGTGTGGATCTGATGGTCTTGATGTAACACCATCAGTCATGATTCTGGTTGTTATCTTGAAATGTTATATGCAATAGAAATAACCAAATTTCTTAGTCAGTTGCTGATTATAATAAACTTTCATCAGATTTTAACCATGACTATTCTAAGTCTTTGTCATCCACAGTTTTGATTTTTCTGTAGTGGCATCTGCAATCAGATTACTGGAAAAAACTAACAAATACTCTTAAATACAGGTTTCTAATAACTTTAAGATCAACGAACAAAATGAAAATTTTCTAGAGCTCTAATAAAAAACACTGATGCATTCATAAAACTGCTAACCAAGATCAAGCAGAACGAAACTTAATTACATAAGTTTAAATAACTGATAAAGATAATGTTTTTGTGACTTTTATTTAAAACATTGTTGGTTCTTACATGCTTTGTTTTCCAGATTTAAGGAAATTTTCTTCCTTAAGACTATCTGGGGAATATACCTTCCCAGCGATGTGGGACAAATTTACGGTTAAATGTTGATCATCAATGCTTTCAAACGAAGAGTTCATCAAAAGGGGGAAATGAGAAAGAAAGTAGCTCAGAAGAATCTAAGAAATACAAGGTGTGCTAAATTTAACAGGCCCAGAGAGAAATGAGTAAAAATTACTCATAATTTAGCAATTACTCATAATTGCTAAATTGCACATTTTTTTTTTTTTTGTCTTTTTCCGTGTCCGGCAACGGATCGCAACCCTCAGTGTTGCCCCCGTACCGGACCGGGACCGGCAACGGGATCGCAACCCTCGGTGTTGCTCCCGCGCCTCGCTCAGCCAGTGAGCGGGAACCGGTCTGTATGTGGGATCTGATCCAGTGCGCCACTGGGCCGGCCCTAAATTGCACATTTTTGCGATAGTTTTCATATTAGTTGCCACTCCAACTACGCAAATGTTATAGGTATAAACCACCCAAATGTTATCACATTTGGGTGCAACATATCTCTCACCCTTTCTTTGTTGCAGCTTCTTGGAATTTATAACACAAAGAACAATGTATAGCCAATCAGTAGCTCATGTTATTTTAGTGAACCCATGTAAATTATTGGCAGACAACTTTGGAACTGCCCCTTTAAGAATCGCTTTTTTCTTTAAATATTACTGACTGCTCTTTTGTCCTCTGTAGCACATTATCCAAGGCAACTTGAATTTGTGTTTCTCGGGTTGCAATCCTAAGATCTGGCTCAAATAAAACTCTTTGTTTTATATTTTTGCTTCAGTTTCTTCATTTAGGTCATCGGATGGATGGGTGGAAGGAGGGATAAATGGATGGAGCGATGAGGGACCGGTGAGTTTGCAGAGTGGAAGAGGTAATGAGTGCAGCGGAGGTGGAACTCTGCACCAGGGAGGTTCAGCCACCAAAGCAGCTGCAGTTTGATTGCAGTGTGAACTTGGGCCTCTTGTTAGTTCCCTTGCTGACTGGTGACAACCCGCTTAGCCATCTTAGTTACTTCCCTTGCTGTGACTGAGAAGTTCAGCCTGAAAAATGTCCATCGACTGCACGAGAAGGCATTGCTTGTCCCCTGGGAACTCAGGGAACACGGAAAACACCATCTCAGCCAAGCCCTGAAGACGCTGCACTCACAGCTGACAGAAGTGTGGAGACATGCAGAAAAACCCAGAAGCTGGTGTCCCATCACAGCCAGGATTAGGGTGAGGCAGTGAGGTTATGCTGTGCGAGTGCAGGGTTGGATCCCATATTTATGTAAAATATGATATTTTATTTATCATGGATTTTTTTCGCATTAGCTTTTGATTTAAGGAATATTGCATTAAAATATTATTTATCTTTTTTTTTTTTTTTGTCTTTTTGTCTTTTTCCGTGTCCGGCAACGGATCGTTGCCCCTGTACCGGATCGGGACCGGCAACAGGATTGCAACCCTTGGCGCTGCTCCTGCGCCTCGCTCAGCCAGTGAGCGGGAACCGGTCTGTATGTGGGATCCGAACCCTCGGGCAGGAGCGCCGCCGCGCTTCCCAAGCGGCGCACTATCCAGCCGGCCCAAAATATTATTTATCTTGACTAGTGAGTTTTGGGGCATTCTCTTAAATTTTGCACCTGCCTGGTATGTCTCGCTTCTCTCACCTTAGTCCTGGCCCTATGATGGAGCACTGGTTTCTGGACTTTTCTGCAAGCCCCACACTTCTGTGCAGTGGGAACTTATTCCAGCTGGAATTATTTTGCATGAAGCAGGAGTTCAGAGCCCAGAATGTGTCCACCTCCAGTCGTTTATTCTCCAGAGCCTTCTTTAACCTTGTTCACAAATTCTCAAGGTCTACACTCCTTTGTGTGGCATTTAAGACCTTCTATGACTGAAAGAAAGTGAGCCGAGATGCCGGGTACTGTTCAAGCTTTATTAAAGAAAGAAATCTGCTGGGCTGTGCTCAGAGTGGCACAGGGTCCAGGGCTGCCCTGGAAAGGGGACAGCATTAGGTGTGGGGGTGGCAGAGCTTTATATTGGTATGTTGGCGCCAAGAGCTGGGTGATACCATCAAGCAGGGTCATTATGCTAATGTGGATCTGGGTGGAGAACTGTGTCCTTGTGGAAGCAAAAGGGGTTTCTGTTTAAGTCAGGAAGTTTCTCCTAAAGGGAAGGGGAGAGGGGAGGGGAAGAGGTGGGTGGCGCCATCTTGTACTTGGGTTTGTCTAAGATGGTGCTGGTTATGTTGCAAATCTATTAATGATATATCCCTCTTCTGCTGGCAGTGCCCACTCCTCATCAGTCCACAGGTCTGCTTCCTGTCCTGGGCACTGTCCCACCTCCTTCCCTCCCCTTCCCCCATCTTCCTCAGCCATGCCCGCCTCACCTCCATTCCAAATTCCACAGCAGTGGAAGCTCTCCTCCATGGAAACTTCATTTTCCTGTGCTCCTGAATTAATAATCGGCATCGCACACTGCCATGTTTAATCATTTATGACTTGGGAGGGTTTCCTGCAGCGCTGACCGATTTTCAGCCAGTTTGTACGTGTTTGGTTGTTAGGCTAAGTGGTCAGTGCCCACGCCGCTCTGGTGGTTAAATATTTTGAAAATCATCCCTGGTTTCTTATATCTCACCCTCCTCAGTGAAACAGAGGTAAAAATGCCCAGTGCAGAGCCCCACATGCCGCAAGCACAACATAAATGGCAGCAGTAGGTTCAATAAAAGCGATAGGAGGTCGTTGTTTAGGACTAAGTTCCTGCACTAGACTCCAAAAGACCAGACTAAAAATCAAAATGGAGTCACTCCTGCTAAGTTCTGTGTCACCAAACCTAAACTAAGTTGTGGTCTGACCTTCTGAGAAATC
>NW_007732903.1:0-1345 GCF_000696425.1 Galeopterus variegatus | reverse complement strand
ATTTCATCACCAAAGCCCTGTTGTGGTCCCTTCCTGGGCCAGCCACTCATGGCAGGCCCCACCTACGCAGCCCCCGTCCCCTCCCACCCGCCCCAGCCTCATCCCCTCTCTCCCTGGACGGACCCCTCACCTCAGCCCATCACTCAAACTCTTCCCTATCTGGGGCACCCTTGTCCTTTGTTTCTGGTGGAGAAGTCTCCACCAGAAACACTGGGGTTCTGTTCCTTCAAGGACCAGTTTGAGACACTTCCTCTGAGATGCTCTCCCTAACCAGTTCTTTTTCTTTTATTTTTTTACTCTTTAAAAATTGATGTAAAATTCATGTAACATACAATTAACCATTTTAAGGTGTACAATTCACAGTTATCCCATGGACTGTTCTAGATAATATCTGATCACATCCAAAGTGCTTTGTTAATAAACAAAGAGTTATAAGTTTTTCTCTCTTCTTTTATTGAGATGAAATTCACATAATATGAAATAAACCATTTTATCTTATTTATTTTTTTGATGGCTGGCTGGTGTGGGGATCTGACCCCCTGACCTTGGTGTTATAACGCTGCGCTCTAACTGAGCTAACCGGGCAGCTGAGATTAACCATGTTAAAGTGTACAATTCAGTGGTGCTTAGTGTGTTCAAAATGTTGAGAAACCATCACCTCCCTCTAGTTTCAAAACATTTTCATCACTTTCAAAAGATCCGTCCATACCCATGAAGTAATCGCTCCTCAGTCCCGTACCCCCATCCCCTGGCAACCACTCGTCTGCCTTTGGTCTCCGTGGAGTTGCCTGTTGTGGACATTTCACATAAAAGGAATCATGTAATACAAGTATGTGACCTTTTGTATCTGGCTTAGATAAACTAGGTTCGGCCANGGAGAGGTCTGGAGGTGCTGTGCTCACCTCCCCACGAGGCTTGCGGCTGCCCTGAGAAGGCACCGGGGAGGGGCAAAGATGGGCGTATGGGGTTCACGGGTGGGCCCAAGGCCTGAAGGGAGCAAAGAAGGAGAAAGCTGGTGCCCTAGGGAGGCCCCAGATCCAGCAGAGGCAGTGCCTGGAGAGGCTCAGCAGTTTGCCTGGACCCACCCCACGAGAGCAGAACATTCTTGATTCCCCTTCCTGGCAATGAGGAGGGCCTTGACTATTTCTGGGTCATGAGTCACTTGGGCTGAGGGAGGGTAATAATTGCACAGTAAACATGCATCACTGCATATGCTGCGATAAGGACTGATAAGGGCTTGACTAAATAAAAATGGAATCAGGCTGGGCAAGAAGGGAGCCTGCAGGATTTCATCACCAAAGCCCTGTTGTGGTACCTTCCTGGGCCAGCCACTCATGGCAGGCCC
>NW_007732902.1:192685-196430 GCF_000696425.1 Galeopterus variegatus | reverse complement strand
TTGTGCCTGTGTGTACAATCTCCTGGGAGGGAAGACAGAAGGTGACGGTGACAGACCAGGTCTGGCATTCCCAACCTGACACCTATGATGCTGTCAGTCCCATACGGCTTTCCTATCATCTGGAGAAAAGAGGATGTCCCTGGTGTTTTGTGGGGCAGAGTAAGAAAGGGAGACACAGTCAGTGCTGTGTATGGCAAACAGTTCCCTTTAAGAAAAAGAAAACAAGCCCTGATTTTTAGTGTTTTCCTACTACTGTGATATAAATACTCCCACCACTGGCAGTTTCAAGCTAAAAATGGTTTATCTACTGGCTTGCAGAATTCCTGAATATTTAGCAGATTTAATAATCGGCTTGATGGGAGCCAGCCCCAACCCACCAGTGGACAGTGCAGCTGCAACCTTTTATGCTCGGAGGTTGCCAGCCAGACCCACACAGCCCATACAGGCCATGTCCTGGCTGTGGGCATGATGTCTCAGTTACATTGCTGGTTTCCTTATTCAGAACTGGCAACATATCCGTGAAGTTCAGTAAAAGAGTATATCTCAGGGGGAGGGAAACTAGAAACTAAACAGAGTCTCCTTAAGTCCTCATTAAATGCCATTTCAGAATAAAAAAAAAAAAAGAGCATATCTCAAAAGCACACCCTTTGTCTAAAAGCTCCCAGAAGTCAGAGGGCAGAAGGCCATTTGAAAAGGTTTGATTTCCCACAGCCACCCGGATGGTGAGAACCAGGAGAGAAACTTGAATCCAGGTTTGTCTGTGCTGTGTTGTCTGGATTCAGAATTCCCATCAATCCATCCCCCAGACAGGAGCTGGCTGAAGCCCTTCCCAAATCTGCACCTTTGTATCTGTGTTCAGCATCTGTGAAAAATCAGGACCAATCAATCCGGTGCAGTGATGTACAGGTGACCAGGTCTCTGCCCAACTCACACGGCAGCCTCGACTTTCTCTTTCCTCCCAAGTGGCTCGGCACTTGATGACTGTCCTGGGCCAGATTCCCTCTCTGCCCTCACCCAGTCCTCTCCTCTGAGGTTGGGCAAGCCCCTCAGGAGGAGGCAAGGCTCTCTTCTGCCCCTCAGCCCTCCACAGCGGGGCGGACCAAAACACTAGCAAAGAATTCCCTGGGCTCAAACGATTTCTAGATGTAAGCAACAGGAGAGAAGTTTATCAATACCACTTCAGTCTCCTTACACTGTAATGCCAAAGTATGTTTCTTATGCTGATGTTTGGAACTCTTTGTCCTATAAAACAGTATGATGTTAGGTCCCCATTCCAGCCCACATGAGTCTAATAAAGCCACAGTGCAGCTAACACAATGCTCCTTGACAGTAAAGTGCAGGGGACAAACATACTAATGCTACTTTAAAAAAAAAAGAATAGAAATAAAGTGTAAGAAAGTGTGTATGTATTAACATGTGTACACTTAGGAAAAAGCATGTTTATAGAAAAAAAGACAGATGGAGGATTTGGGAGATTTCAAAAGAGGTTTCTGGGTATTTCAGAGGAATTTGGAGGTTGAAGACACCGGTTCTTGTAATGTCTAATTATATATTAAAGCAAAGAAGGCCCTTCTTTCTCTCTGATACAGGGTGTCACCAGCTCCATATCTTCCTGATGACACCAAGGGCTTTTCTTGCATTGTTTGACTCATAAATGGCATGAAAAGGGGCAAGAGAGACTTTTCTCAAGTAAACTGAGAAAAAACAGAAGAGAAAAGGGGCAGAGGAAGGGGATAAAGAGCTTAGTAGAGTTGCTTGTGCCTGTGTGTACAATCTCCTGGGAGGGAAGACAGAAGGTGACGGTGACAGACCAGGTGTGGCATTCCCAACCTGACACCTATGATGCTGTCAGTCCCATACGGCTTTCCTATCATCTGGAGAAAAGAGGATGTCCCTGGTGTTTTGTGGGGCAGAGTAAGAAAGGGAGACACAGTCAGTGCTGTGTATGGCAAACAGTTCCCTTTAAGAAAAAGAAAACAAGCCCTGATTTTTAGTGTTTTCCTACTACTGTGATATAAATACTCCCACCACTGGCAGTTTCAAGCTAAAAATGGTTTATCTACTGGCTTGCAGAATTCCTGAATATTTAGCAGATTTAATAATCGGCTTGACGGGAGCCAGCCCCAACCCACCAGTGGACAGTGCAGCTGCAACCTTTTATGCTCGGAGGTTGCCAGCCAGACCCACACAGCCCATACAGGCCATGTCCTGGCTGTGGGCATGATGTCTCAGTTACATTGCTGGTTTCCTTATTCAGAACTGGCAACATATCCGTGAAGTTCAGTAAAAGAGTATATCTCAGGGGGAGGGAAACTAGAAACTAAACAGAGTCTCCTTAAGTCCTCATTAAATGCCATTCAAGAGAGACAGCAGATGCACTTCTTTTGTATTTTAAGACTATTCTTTTTACCTTTTAGTTAGGGGGTCAGTCTACATCCTGGTGCAGAACCCAAACGATAAGAGCAGCCCACCGAGCAGTGTCCCGGCCCTGATTCTGCTATGATTTTCCTACTAAAAGTTCTTTCCCAAATTTCAGGTATCTGTCCAGAATCTATAGTTATCAATATTCATAATATTGGCATTTCGACCCATATGTACATATATGTGGATCTTAAGTGACTTAATATGGTATCTAGCTAAAGATCTCTCATACTACATTATTATATACCTTGATTCATAAAGATTNGTACATGCCTGTTGATCTATTTCTCTGTGTGTTTCCCTAATCACACAGTCCACAGAAACAGAACTTATCAGGCTTAAGAAGTGCTGGAGAGTGTGGGAAGGTTTCTTGACACGCAGAGTGGCCGTCCCTGTGAGAGGAAGGGTGGAGACCTGACACTTAGGGAGAGGGCGGCCAGTAGACCCGAGAGGAGCAGACGAGAACTGGAGACAGGAGCAGGGGCGTCATCTTCGGGCACATCCCAGATGGGCTCCCACCTACACGGTCACCATGATCTGATCCAGAGGCTTCCTCCTGAGGTCGGGCACCGTGGCGTCTTTGCTGGGGTACCCCACAGGGAGCAGCATCAGCAGCTTCTCATGTGCGGGGCGGCCCAGGAGCACCCTCAGACGAGGGCCACAGTTGAGAGGAGTGGTGGTGACAGTCACCAGGCCTGCATTCTAAACCAGGAGAGGAAAAGGGCAAAAGTCAGCAGGCAAAATCAAAGCTCTGCATCCAGCCGGGGGACATCCTCATCCCCACTCCACCTGCTTGTCTTATCATTTCTCTGCAGTTGGGTGGCACAGAGGCTTCCGGCTTACGTAATGAATATCGTGTATGTCACCTGTACTCCTTGACCTCCCCACCCCCACTGTCTTTTAACCAAGCCACGGGAAGCTTCTGGAAGAAGAAAAATACTAGTCTTACTTGTCACTGGTGCTTAAGAAATAGGAATAGTTATTTTATGGAATGAAATTTGGGGAATCTGACTACACCAAAGGAAAGGCAAAAACAACAGGGTTTTTACCTTTTAGTTAGGGGGTCAGTCTACATCCTGGTGCAGAACCCAAACGATAAAAGCAGCCCACCGAGCAGTGTCCTAGCCCTGATTCTGCTATGATTTTCCTACTAAAAGTTCTTTCCCAAATTTCAGGTATCTGTCCAGAATCTATAGTCATCAATATTCATAATATTGGCATTTCGACCCATATGTACATATATGTGGATCTTAAGTGACTTATTATGGTATCTAGCTAAAGATCTCTCATACTACATTATTATATACCTTGATTCATAAAGATT
>NW_007732902.1:187807-190833 GCF_000696425.1 Galeopterus variegatus | reverse complement strand
CTGCCTCATTCCACCCAGTCACTGTGCGCCTGATGGGGGCTCCGTGGTGATTTTCTTTGCTCCCTCACAAATCACAATCCACCCTCAGAATTATGCCTTACAGGAAGCTAGAGGGCAGCAAACTCAAGGACACAGAAGGCACTTCGTGATCTGAGCTCGCTCCAGGCTTACACTGCTTCTTCAGGACCCTAAAACAGATGGTGGTGCCTGCAGTCTGCGCTGCACGGTGGTTCCCTTATTTATCTGCCTACAGATTCAGGAGGGAAATCAAATGCCAGCTCTTTCACGACAATTTTTCAAGTAATCTAAAAACATGTTTCTCTTCTGTGTAACAGTGACTGTATTTCGTAAGGTGTTACTCAGCATACACGTTTTTCTTTGAGATAGTGAAAAAGCTCATTTGGGGGGGGAATACATTGTCCCTTGGAGGTATGATCACTCACTCTTATCTTGTCTGCTTTATTTATTTCACATGTTTACCATTTCTCTTTGTCCCTTACCTGGACCCCAGACCCCTCTACAGTTCATTAGACAAATATCCCTGGTGTCTCCTGAGGAGGAACTGCCACGTAGGAGCTCAGAAAATATTTGCTGAGTGAATGAATTGAGTAGTTTGAAAGGCATACTGGATCCGGCTTCATTTCATGCTAGCGTTGCTCTAGCTACCATGTAGATGGAAATTGCTTTAAGCACATGACGATCCTTCTAGTGTGATACAAGGTGAACTCAACTTCTCAGGAAGGAGCGCATGGCAGAGTCCTCCTTAGAGCTTTTCCATCATCCCATCAGCTCAGGTAGTGACAGAAAGCATATCTCAGGAGCTAGTGTCTATGACTTTCAGGCCNTATAGACTTGCTGTTAGATCTTGGTATTTGATGTATTCATAAAGGCTTGCATGTTATATTCTAAGCAACGACGGTAACAGTGAGTGTCTGTGACTATAGAACCAACCATGCAGCAGTGAATCACCCCTAATGGAAGTGACTATATCCAATGATGGAGACGGTGGCCAGGGCATACACTGGGGGTAGAGGAAGTACCCCCTCCACTTCCCCTAGCCTCCAAATAATAAGCATCTGAATAGAGACAGTGTGTAGCTTCCACACACTTCCCCAGTGCCCCTCTCTATCTCCCCTGCTTTTTCAATCAGATCCCCAGCTCTCAGCCTGGGCCAGAAAGAAGTTCCAAAGCTGCCTCATTCCACCCAGTCACTGTGCGCCTGATGGGGGCTCCGTGGTGATTTTCTTTGCTNGGCTTCATTTCATGCTAGCGTTGCTCTAGCTACCATGTAGATGGAAATTGCTTTAAGCACATGACGATCCTTCTAGTGTGATACAAGGTGAACTCAACTTCTCAGGAAGGAGCGCATGGCAGAGTTCTCCTTAGAGCTTTTCCATCATCCCATCAGCTCAGGTAGTGACAGAAAGCATATCTCAGGAGCTAGTGTCTATGACTTTCAGGCCCTGAAGTTCTTCATGTGTGTCTGCCAAAACCCCTGAAGCTTGTGTTGTTATACATGAAAGCAAGCACGACAATTTTTCAGACCCTGAGATGATGTTACAGGTGAATTTCCAGGAAGAATTCCAGCTCATTGAACCATCATACTCACCAATCCAGGTTTCCAGAGTTGGTTTTCACATTGGATTTAACTTACTTAGGAATTTAGCTTTAGATAAACTGTTTACAAATGTCCCTGAATTAGAATCTCAGCTGAAATTTTCAGGTAAGGCCACCCTTTGGTCTCCCTGGGGCCTGGTGGGGGACAACATACCTGCAGGGCAGCCAGCAGGATGCCGCAAGCAATGGAAACACTGATCTCATTGTAGTAGTGGATCTTTTTCTTGCCATTTGCAGCAAAACCGTGTACTTGTTTGAAAATGAGAATCAGAACAGGGGCAGTGTCCAAGTACTCTTTAATCCAATTGGTTCTGGTTGGGCGGGGGGAGAGATTTAAGAGAATAATTCGCTCTTCATTTTTGTTCTCTTTTTACTACCTTAGCTTATTTATGATGAAAATAAAAACACATGTACTTGTATTTTATATTTAAATTGACAAAGAGCAGGATTTTTGTTGGTTTGTGTCTTGTTCATCTTTTTCTGTCCAAGGTCACTCAGTTCAATCAATGTGTACTGATAAGTGCTTAGTATGGCAGAGCATTTGAAATGCCAAAAGATACAAAGACAGATCCTGAGAGCACAAAGCCAGTATTCAGCAAAATTAACCCTGGAAGTGATATCATGGAAATATAACCCAGGTGCATTGGGAGCCCACCCAAAACTGAGATATTAATTTTGAATTAAAAGGTAGGAAAAAAGTTCCTAGAAATGGCGTCGAGACTGGGCACTGAAGACCAGGTTGAGAAGGGGGTTTGGAGAGGGCAAGGCAAAGCAGAGAGATGCACAAGGCAGAGTTGGGAAGGATAATGCAAGGCAGGCCAGGGAATTTCCAGACCTGGCAGGCTGGAGGATGGGTGCGTGGTGGGGCATGAGGGGGCTGGCAGGTTACATACAGATTTTCCAGGGTCCTAGACTTCATTTGGTAGATAATGGAGTGTTATCACAGGCTTCTGAGCAGAAGAATCGCTTGATGAGATCTGTTCCAGAAAAACGTGGATTGATGTGGGTGAGAGCGACATCACCCACAGGATAGTTTGAAGTAACCACTACAGAGTCATCCCAGAGGGAGAAAAGCCAGCAGGAGACCATGACAATGGCCCAGGCAGGAGGGTGGGCAAGGAAGGGACAGGCTCAGGAGCACTGGGGGAGGTCAGAAGCCAGAGATGACAGAATCCAGTGCAGGAGCAGGCGACGGGGGAGGCAGAGATGACAGTGAGGTTTAGCTGAAATGACAGGGGACAGATGGAAAGGCTGTTAGCCAGTTATGGAAAAAAAGAAGGAACCTTTTGTGGTACTGAGAGGTCATTCACGTGAGGTATAAATGTGGAGTTGAAATTTTTGTTCCGGCTCAGAACATATCTGTCTTATTATTATTATTACTATTATTATTATTATTATTATTATTATTA
>NW_007732902.1:186294-187620 GCF_000696425.1 Galeopterus variegatus | reverse complement strand
ATTATTATTATTACTATTATTATTATTATTATTATTATTATTATTATTATTATTATTATTAGCAGCTAGCCAGTATGGGGATCCAAACCCTTGACCTTAGTGTTACAAGGCTGTGCTCTACCCAACTGAGCCAAGCAACCTGCCAGAACATATCTTTTTTGATTCCATTACCTCGTCCCATACATTTTAGGAAAATTTTCATTCTAGCACAGATGTTCCAAGGAGAGATAGTCATATATAATCCTATATACTGAATTTTTTCCCTTAGGATATGTTGTGTCATTAGTTAGCAAGAGATGGTCCCCATTCATTTCATTTTTAGCCTACTTATGTTTCACTGTTCACTTGTGTATTTTTCTATGGTTCTTCTTACTCTATTGACATCTATATGCCACACTTTCAAAGCTACTTTACCATACTTCAGGCTGCCTGGTGACATTTGACTGTTAATGATTCTTTTCTCCTTTTAGAGATGGAGAATGGTAATGGTTTGGAAGATCAACTCTGGAGCCGAACTAGCTTGGTTGGCCATGTTGGGAAAGATAGTTAACCTCTCCTGCCTCAGTTTCCCCCTAGATAAAATGTACTATTTTGCACCCAGCTCATACAGTTATTGTGAGGGTGTAATGAGTTAAAATACATAAAGTGGCTTTTAATAATACAAACATCAGAATTTTAAATCGTGGAAATATCGATACAGAAGAACCACTTTTAATCGTCTTTCCCGACTCTCTAGATTAAGTAACAATCTCTTCTCTCTCCATTTACACACCGAATGTGCCTGTAGTGCTCTGAGCAGGCCCTGGAGGCTGCTGACCAGGGCGCCCACGCACTTCTGCTGCCCCCGGTTGAGTTGAAAGCTATCAGGACAGTGTTGTGTGTTCCCCAAACTGGGCTCTCTTAGATAAACTTGTATTCTATATTGATGTTTCCATGATTTAAAATTCTGATTTTTGTGTTATTAAATGTAATTAAAGGGTGTTTTGTATATATATATATGTGTGTGTGTGTGTGTGTTTGTGTATATATATATGTATATATATGTGTGTGTATATATATATGTATATATACATATATATATAGAGAGAGAGAGAGAGATAGTAAATAATACAAAATTAAAAAAAATACATATGAAGATTAAACAATTTACCTATATTCTAAGGCAAGTCAATCATTTTTTAAAGATTTTCATGCTTATTTACTTTGTCTAAGTAAGCATGCATTGGTATCCAATATTTTTGGTTTATTTAATTTTATAAGAATTCATTATGATGTCTTATGATGCTAATAAAAAGACAGCAAGGCCTGTTAAAAGAAGGATAACAC
>NW_007732902.1:184493-185112 GCF_000696425.1 Galeopterus variegatus | reverse complement strand
GTGTCTTGGTGTACAACAAAGATTTCTAAAAAATGACATATAAAATAAGAAGAAAAGTAAACCAATAATTAAAATACTATGTGGTAATGGCTATTTTGGATGTATAGAAGGTGTATATTAGGTGCTTTGAGCACATAGATGCAAGAGCAATTAATTCTGCTCCTGTTGGGGAAATCCAGAGAGGGGCAATAGTATTTTGGAGGTACTGTGCACACCTAGAGTACATTTAAGTATAGAAACTCAACATTTCCATGTCCCAGTTTTTCTCATGAATATGCTGCAAGATTTATGTATTCTTTATTAACATCCACACTTATTCCAGAGCATGGTAATAAGTTACAACTCCAATTTTGATAGGGTTTAAATATCTTAGGAGAAAATTGTCCTCTGGGGCCAAATAAATGACAAAGAGGCCCACCTTTTTATCACCTCCCCTGTAACTACTTGGTAAGGTCTTGCAGTGCCCTCAAGACTCTGACTTCATTGTCCTTTCTCAGGCTGTGTCACTGTGGGTGTTGGATGGCTGGTACCACAACCAGCCACTAAAGGCCCACAGCTGAGAGCCAGAGGTCTTGGGCACCTCTGTGTCCTGAGTGCCAGGACTCGGGCTGGCCTCCCC
>NW_007732902.1:181758-183548 GCF_000696425.1 Galeopterus variegatus | reverse complement strand
ACTGTTTCCCTCATTTTGTGGGAGAAAATGTCCCTAACTGCCTATACCACAACCACTAAGGGAACTCAGAGGGGAAATTCTAACAGCCAAAATTCTCCAGAATGTCATTTGTTTTGACATTCTTGAAAAAGGATAAAGACATGAAGCCTATTGGAAATGGCAAAATGTAAATGGAAAAATGGTTTTAAAAACACTCCTCAGAGGGCAACTAAACTATAGTGTGTTTTGTGCCTATATCAGAGCCGTGAGGGTGGCACTGTGGGGTTTGTGGTCTCGTTTAGGGACACACAAGAGTTGGGGAAGTTTCGGTCCTGGGCACTCAACATGCACAACAGCATTTCTCTCTAGTCCCACGGGCTTTGGAACCCTCAGCCCACACCTCAATCAGTTCCAGCATCTCAGAACAAAGCTTCATGGTGTATCACCTTTGTCAAAGGAGCTTGACTTCCCTTTGAGATTCCAGTGAGGAATCGGGCCAGCTTCTTTTTTTTTTTTTTTTTCCTTTTTGNGAGAGCCAGAGGTCTTGGGCACCTCTGTGTCCTGAGTGCCAGGACTCGGGCTGGCCTCCCCATGGCACCTTTTGAGAAGTGAGAGCTGACTCATCTCCGACTGTCACTGCTCACACTCAGCCAAGAAGAGACCGGGTGGGGAAGGAGATGACCTGTGAGTAAAACTAGTTACACGGAATTCCATTCCACCACCTTCCTGGAGAGAAGGAAGCCACAGAGTCACTAACACCTAACAGATATTAAGCGTGCACTAAACCTGTACTTTTAAAAATCTTATATATATATCAGGCCGGCCTGGTGGTGCACTGGAGAGTGCGCCGCTTGAGAGTGCGTCGGCGCTCCCGCCGAGGGTTCGGATCCCATGTGGAGACCGGTTCCCGCTCACTGGCTGAGCGCGGTGCGGGCGCGACACCAAGGGTTGCGATTCCGTTACCGGTCAGTAAAAAAGACAAAAAGGGGAAAAAAATTCTTATATTAAAACTTAGTAAAATCATTTGGAAAACCTGATCACTTTGGCAAAGTGTAAATTGCTTCACTCAAGATCGTGAGAAGGATTTTACAATCTTATGTTCCAGATGGGTGAAAAGTGAAGTAATTCCTCAAAGTTTCACTGACTGAGCAGTGATCTGGGTCAGAGCCTGTCTGTTTGCCAAACGCTCACATGGCAATAAAGTGGCGAGACCTAACTTAACTTCCATAACTCCTCCCAGAGGAAGAATCAAACTGGTTAACGCTCAAAACAACACCAGGCAACTGCAGCGATAGTTATTTCACGTCAAGAAGCCAAACCAAGCATCCTGAATCCCACCAACGCCTGTACCTCAGTTTCTTCAGGTCTGTAACCCATCGGTGCCCCATTCTCTTTGTGTAGTTTATTTCCTCTTCCTCCTCGATGATCTCCCGGATCTTATGCTTCACGTCTGGGTCTTTCACAACCACGAAGGTCCAGGGCTCTGTGTGGGCCCCACTTGGGGCTGTTCCTATCACCCATACAATCAAAATCAGGAATTAAAACTGCAGGAAAGTGTGAGCTTCTTAATTAAGAATACAGATAATAATTCATACTTGTTCAGAATGAAGTTAGATAATCAGGGACACAAAGTGCGTGGCAGTGACTCGTCTCGCTGCTGCTGATTCAATGTATTCAATGTCACCTGAGGTGTCTCTGAACCCGCTAATCAAGATCAAGGCCAGGAGTACTAGGGCTGTGAGAATTTGTCACTGTTTCCCTCATTTTGTGGGAGAAAATGTCCCTAACTGCCTATACCACAACCACTAAGG
>NW_007732902.1:175265-180903 GCF_000696425.1 Galeopterus variegatus | reverse complement strand
CTTCTGACCTGGGTGTCACTGCTCAGTCCTAGAAATGTCCCACTGTTCCCAAGGTGGACCATAGTGACCTATGGGTGGGGTACCTCAGAAGCAACTATTCCTTCCTTCCTTTCTAATGAGTAGTTTAGCGGAATAAGCTCCACCCATAGAGAGAGTGAGGCCTGTGGACTCTTGACGAGGTTCTGGTCTGCCACACACCACTCACAATCCTAGAAGGCATGACTGCCTTGTGAAATACAAGTCAAAAGATAAACAGGAGGCCCAAATTTCCACACAGAGTGATTCCAGTTAACTTTGTACCCATTTATTTGTTCACTAAATATTTGTATCTCTAAACCTAAGAAATAAATTTCTCCCTAATATTTTCAGTTATGCTAAATTTAGCTAAACATCATATATGTACACACCTACTTGTATATACAGATACAGATATAAGCAAGGGGAAATTTAGTAACAGCTATTAGTTAGATAAAGAACTCAATAGTCTAGTAGAATTGTATTCCTAAATGAAATACAATATTTTCTTCTTGCTTCCTTTTAAGTTAGACAGTGGATTCACAATGGGCATGCAGTAATTTCTGCAAATGAACTTAAATGTGATTTATATAGGAAAAAGACTCCAGTTAGAGGAGGCTCTCAAAGAGAGGGCATTCTCTTATATCTCCTCCCATTTTTCTGACGCTCTCATTTTTTTTTCCCTCTGTGGAGATATTAATTTACATTGAAAATGGGTTTGTCTTGCTTTGGTTTACTTTACAAATTCTTGGTAAGTTTTGCTAATTAGAACACTGTACTAGAGCATCATTATGTGTAATATAAGAAATTTGCTTCCAAAAAGGCAAACGTGTAAGTATGAGCACGTGAGTGTGCATGTGCGTGTCGTACTTTAAGGGGAGGACAGGAAATAAGACGTGTCTCTTCCAATGTATAGTGGTATGTTCAGAAATCTTAGTTTTTAATAAAAGTTCAGAAAACTGAATAATTTGGAAACTTTCGAAGTGTTGTCACACCTGCTTCCAAGAAGTCTGTAAACAGTCAGATGTAGAAAGTAGAAAGTGAAACAAGCCAGGCACAGGAAGAGAGAAACCATATGTCCTCATTCATACGTAAAATAGTAAACATGTAAACGAAAGAGAGAAAGATACAACATTCACAATAATACACCAAACGTGCAAGAGGAGAACTGAGGTTACTAGAAACAGGAAGGGGAGGAGAAAGGTGGAATTGGTAAAGGGCCATGAATAGCAATGACAGTGTATATGATTGAATATAATAATTATTCTGATTTGAGCATCACATATTGCACAAGTGTATTGGTACTCAATTCTGTACCCCACAGATATGTACAATCAACTATGTTACAATAAAAAATAAAATAAAATAATTTTTAAAATGTAGAAAGTAGAAGTCATTGTTTCTGGGAGTCTGTCAACTCTTGGGTAAGACTTTATAGATAAACATATACTTCTAGGCTTTATACACTATGCTTGAACTTCAACATTGTTCCAATATTGTCACATCAGTAAGGCCACTGACTTTTTCAAAGCCCCCAGGTGCAATTACAAACCTGCTGTTTTGATGACATTATCAATGACTTCCATTGGGATTTGCTCATTACTTATAAACCTGACTGATCGTCTCTTACTGAGAAGTTCATAAAATTCCTGGGATCTCTTAGCCATTTCCTTCTCAGGATATCGAGTGTGGGAGAATGGGATGTGTTCAACATTTTCCTCTGACTCTTGCCATTCATGAGCATCTGCAAATAAGAACAGGAGAGATAGCAAATTAAATGATCACTGTTGGTCATAAGGTGGCTCCTGGGGAGAAGGATATAAAGTTCTAAAAAATGGCTCTCAGGTAATGAGCTCCAAAAATTTTTTAAAAAGGAAAAGGAAAAGAAAACAAATAGATCTACAGAATCCAGATTACTGATCTTGACTATCCAGACTTGTTATAAATCAAGAAAAAAATTTTTTTACCTGCAAAAAGATGAGACATTCAAATTTCTGTTAATAGAGAACTAGATTATTTCTAACAATCTCCCATCAGCTGAAATCCACTTGCATCACTAACTAAGGCATTTTTTAAAGTTCTTTTAAAACCATTGACCTGACAACATAGTAAGAAATTCTCAGGCCAGAACTGAAGGGAAAATACAAACCTACAGAGATAAATAAGCACAGAAGCTACATTTTCCTTGATTATATTTTCCAATTCCTACATATTTGAATTTCCATTGTATCTTCAGGGATCAAGGGTGATAGAAATCAAAGACCAGGCCCACATACAATGGGAAGTCTAAAAAGCTTATTAAGTCTAATAAGACCCCAAAACTACATCCTTAGGAAAAGCATGAATCATAAATTAATCATCCTTCAAGGGCTTATATCATTTTGGTGGGTCCTGCTTCAAACCTAAACTTGGAATAACGTGCACCTGCCTGAAAGTACCCCAGTTGCCTAGCAGAAGCAAATGCCAATATACAAATAATTTAAAATGCAATTACCAGCGATCCGCCAAATGCAATCAGACACACAAAGAAACAAAACATCTTGAGAAAGAAGTAGCAGAATCAATTTTTAAAAACAGAGTCAAATGCCCAAAGTCTCCAAATATTGGAATTATCAGACTCAGAAGATAAAACAGCTATGATTACTATGTTTACAGAAAAAAACCCACAAGCTTATATAAATCTGTTGGGTTTAGGGAAGGATAAAAGGTGACAAAGAAAACATGAAAAAAGGGGGCTGGACAGTTAGCTCAGTTTGTAGAGTGCAGTGCTGATGACACTAGGGTCAAGTGTTTGGATTCCCTTACCTACCAGCTGCCAAAAAACAAAAATAAAAACAAACAAACAAAAATACAAAAAAAATAGAACTTCTAAAACTGAAAACTAATAAAATTAAAAACTGAAAGGATGGGTTAACTAGCAGGTTAGACTACCTAAAGGAAGAATTACTGAACTGGGATATAAGTCAGAAGAAAATATTTAGAATGGGGTAAGCAGAGACCAAAAGATAGAAAATCTAGAAGAAAGAGCAAGCAAAAATAGAGCACAGTGAGAATGTCTAGTATACATGTGATCATAGTCACAAAAGGAGATAAGAACGAGAAAGTGGCTGAGGCAATATTTGAGAAGATAATGCCTGAGGTTTTCCCAGAACTGATGAAAAATACCAAATCTATAGATTCAAGAGGCCCAGTAAATTTTAAGCAGTATTAAAGAGAAGAAACCCATGCCTCTTACAATCAGATATAAAATCTTAAAAGCAACTAGAGAAAAAAAAATCACCTCCAGAAGAACAGTAAAAGTAACTGATTTCTTAGCAACAAGAATAATTGCATTGAATATGCATGGATTAAATGCTCCTGACAAAGACCAATAAATTTTTTAAAAGTCCAGGTATGTTGTTTATTAGAGACACATCTAAAACATAAAAATATAGAAGGGTTGAAAGTTAAACCATGCATCATGGTCAAAAAGTTATATTGCTCGTCATATAACTGTATCAATATCAGATGGAAGAAGAATTATGGCAAAAAGTGTTGTTGATAATAAAAAGGGTCACTTGATAATAATAAAATTTACTTTACTGGAAAAACATAATTTTAAATGTGTATGTACTTATACTACAGGACCTCAAGATAGAATTTCAAGAAATGTAAAAATTTACAATCACAGTGAAAGATCTTAACATATCTCTCTTAGTAATGATAGAATAAGCAAAAGAAAAAACTCAGTAAGGGTACAGGAGGTTTGAACAAGGAAATTGGCAAAGGTGTCCAAATGGACATATATAGAATACTACACTAAACAACTACAGAAAGCACATTCTTTTTAAGCAGACTCAAAACATTTATAGAAATTGGACATACATGGACAAGAAAATAACTTTCAATACATTTTAAAGATTCAATAGATAATGATCTCTGACCATAATGCAATTAAGCTAGAAATAAGTAATAAAATATAACTTAAAAAAAGAAGATCCTTAATGGAAATTAAGATACATTTAAAAATGAAAATATAAAATTATTACATATTGAAAAAATCTATGGAATAACACTAAAGTATTATATTTAGAGGGAGATTTAAAGCCTTAAATACATTAGATAGAAAGAAACCCTGAAAATTAATGAACTAAAAATTTATTTCAAGAAATTAGAAAAAGAATAGGCAAATAAAAGATAGAAGAAAATAAATGTTAAATATGAGATATTTAATATATGAAAAGGACAACAAACATCCAATAGGGAGAAATGTCAAAACCAAAGTTGGTTCTCTGTAAAGGCTAATGAAACTGACAAACTTCTGGCAAGACTGATCAAGAAAAAAGTACAAATAACAAATATCAGGAATGAAAAAGGAGACATCACTACTGATGCTACTGTCATTTAACCAACAGTATGAGAATATTATTATGCCAATATATTAGAAAATTTATATAAAATCGACACATTTCTAGAAAACATAACCTACCAAAACTAACTTCACAGTAAAAAACTGAAAGGTCTTGTAACCATTAATTAAACTGAATTAGTAGGTAAAAATCTTCCTAAAACAGAAGCAAACTCCAGGCCCAGATAGCTTCATAAAGGAGTTCTACCAAACATTCACAGAAGGAATTTTCCTAAACTTTCTCAAACTCTTTCCAATAATAGAAAATGAGGGAACACTCCCCATCTCATTTTATAAGACTATCACAACCTTGTTACCAAAACTTGACTAGGACATTAAAAGAAAGAAAAACTATAGGCTTGTATTAGTCCATTTCTGTTGCTTATAACAAAATACATGGAACTGGGTGATTTATAAAAAAAAGAAATTTATTGCTTACAGTTTCTGAGGCTGGGATAGTCCAAAGTCCAGGAAACACATCCGTGAGAGCCTTGGTGGTGGTGACAGTAATGGCAGAGTGTCACATTGCAAAAATGGTGGAGCAGAGAGATCAAGAGAGAGACTAATCTCCTCATTTGCTCTCCTTTTGAAGCCCTTCAAGCCAAACCCAAGACCACCATTTTTAATCCACTCATTATGGCATGGTACTACAATCTAATTACCTCTTCAAGGCCCCACTGATGGAGTTTGGATGTGTTGTCCCCTCCAAAACTCATGCGGAAATTTGATCCCCAGTGTGGCAGTGTTGGAAACTGATTGAGTCATGGGGGCGGATCCCTCATGAGTGGATTAATGCTCTCCCTGGGGGAGGAGGGTTAATGAGTGAGTTCTTGCTCTATTAGTTCTCGTGAGAGATCGTTGCTTAAAAAGACCCTGGCACCTTCTCTCTCTCTTTCTTCCTCTTGCCATGTGATCTGCTTGTACCTGCCGGCTGCCTGCCGCATTTCCGTCATGAGTAGAAGCAGCCTGAGGCCCGTGCCATATGCAGCCAAATAAACCTCTTTTTCTTATAAATTACCCAGTCTCAGGTATTTCTGTTATAGTGACACAAAACAGACTAAAACACCCACCTTTCAATTGCCGTAATAGAATTTCCCATCCTCGACATTTACAACGGGGATTCAGTTTTGAGGGGAACATTCAACTCAAGGCAAATCTCAACTTTCTCACAAAAATAGATATAAAAATCTTAAACAAAATACTAGTAAATGGAATCCAGCAACTTAAAAAAAAAAA
>NW_007732902.1:171437-174270 GCF_000696425.1 Galeopterus variegatus | reverse complement strand
GTAAGATATACCATTATATCTGCCTGTTTCTGACACTCTGGTTTTTCCCATTGCCTTTTTGTTCAGAGAGTTCTGGAAGCTTATCATCTGTAGCTCAAGAACTTACAGAAGAGGATACTTCAAAAAGTTAATAGAAAGATTCGTACTATCCTTACTTCTATTTTTTTCATGAACTTTTTGAAGTACCCTCATATATCTCACACCTTGATCTGTATGACAGAAGACAATTATTTGTTACTTTCTTCTCTGAGTAGAAACAAATCCACTTTGACTGCATTCATTAGCTGATGTCATGGTTCTGGTGATGGCTGTTGGGATTGTGTTGGTGGCATCTACTAAAGAATTTTCACTTCTGGTGATGATTAGTTAGGTAGTTTTTATCAACCCTCCAAGCTAAAGAGAACTAAAATCCTTAGTAAAAAATATTTTTAAACATTTTCTTCTATGCATTGAAAAGCTAATCTGTGACTGTGGGGAATAACATCCAAAATCTAGGTAAAGGTTAATACCTGGAAAAGTAGACCAGGACTCAAAATCCTGGAAGACATTTTCCAATTATCAAAAAACAGCTGTGAGGCTAAGCTGAGATAAAAGATGGTGACAAAAGTCAAAACCCCCAAGCCACTCAGAGCTGGTAGCCTGATAGCCCCCACATGTTAAGCTGGGACCTCGAAGGTCTACATTCCCATGGGAAGCATGAATTTTAAGTAAACCAGCCCTAGTGTGTACTCGCAGCCTAACGTAATATCACCTGAATGATCTAGGGAACCACAGCCCTTGACTTTAGGCTAAACAACTGATAGGTGCAAAGGTGAATTTTCCACAGGAATAAGTATCAGTATCCTAGACCTCAAAAGGTTTTTATAAATTTCCAAAAGAATGACAAGATACAATTAAACATAACAATAAATTCAAGAAAACAAGAAGTCATGAATAAGAACTATCAAAACCATGGGCATCAGAAACAAACCTACAAAGACTTATGATACTGGAATTATCAGACAGATTACAAAACATCTGTGATCACTATGCTCAAAGAAATAGAAGACAAACTTGACAATTCTGGCAGGAAAAAGCAACAGCAACTTTGAAAAAAGAATCAAACAGATCTTCTAGAAATAAAAATTACAATAACCTAAATTAACTATTCAGTTAGTAAGTTTAACATCAAAGTAGGTGCAGCTGAAGAGAAAATGAATCAATGGGAAGATAATGTCTTCTTATCTGCCCAGAATATAGTATAAAAAGACAGAAAGATAGAAAATATGAATGAAAAAGTAAAAGATAGAAGAGAATATAGTGAGAAGGTATATCCATTTGATTGGAGTCCTGGAAGGAGAGGAGAGAGAGAGAATGAGACAGAAACAATATTTGAAGAGATAGTGGTTGAAATGTTTCCAAAATTGGTGAAAGACACCAATCCACAGATTTAAAAACTCAGCATCATCTAGAAAAAATGAATGTAGGTGTACCTAACATGTTTCTACTTGGGTTCTCCGGGAAGCAGACTCTGAGACTGAGTCTAGTGTGGGGGATGTTTCTAGGAAGTATCTTCAGGATCAAAACATGTTGAAGGGAGAGGCAAGAAGCAGCATTGTTTGTGCCAAGGAAGCCAAACCTCAGTGCAAGCCTGAGACAGCATCAGCCAACGGGGCAGCAACAGCAAGGGCTACTTTGGAACTAAAATAGCCTGGCAGAGTTGTCCCAAGTTAAGCCTCAATGGCTGGGCCTTTATACCCCTTCCCCAATCAGTCATTGAATGTGGGCCATCTTGGAAAATCAGGATCTTGGGCAAGGTAGCTGTCTGCAGCAAAGACGATCCCTGGAAGAGGTGACCACACTCCCAGCAGCAGGGGCAGCAGACCCTTCGTTGAAGGGGAATCTGGGAGGTACATTGCCATGCCCATCATGCTATGACCTTCAATGCCATGTATACCCCAGGCACAGAAATCCATGCACATGTGTACAAGGAGACAAGTATAAAAATGTTTGTAGAAACATAGTTTATAGTAGCTGAAACATTCATCAACAGTAGAGTGCATAAATTGTGATCATAAAATGGAATGACAGCAGTAAAAATGAATAAACTCCAGTTACCTGCATAACCTGGTGACTCTGACAAATATAATGGTAAGCAAAAGAAGCAAGTCAAAAGAATATAAATGGTTTGATTTTATTGTTTGGGAATTCATATATGGGTGATACGACTATATAGAAAGTGAACAAATAATTCCCATAAAATTCAAAACAGTAGTTACTTCTGTAGGGTAGAGAAGAGGTTGTGACAGGGAAGGGACATATGGGGGTGTATGGAGTGCTGGAAATGTATATTTCTGAATCTAGGTGATAATTCTATGGGTTTTTTGCTTTCAAATTATTTGTTGGGCCATTCGTTTATGTTTTATACACATTTTCAGTAAATGTTATTTCACAGTTAATAATTTTTTCAATGAGAAGGCCACAGAGATTAATTATCAAAGGAATCAAGGATAGATCAACGGGCCAGACTGTTAAATAAGACTTCTGAAGGACGAGGAAAGATGCTTGACACTCTCAATGCAGTCAAAGTTCAAGTTCGGCAAAAGTAGGTAAAGCATAGATGTAGTGGGAACTTGGACCTTTCATGATAAATTTCTTGCCATGTTACCATTTGCCAAAGTACAAGAGCAAAACCAGTGTTATAAAATTCCTGTTTCACATTTAAGATATCAGGCTGGCCGGTTAACTCAGCTGATTAGTGTGTGGTGTTGCTAACACCAAGGTCAAGGGTTCAGATCCCTATACCTGCCAGCCATCAAAATAAAAAAAATTGAAAAAAAAAAAAAAAAAAAAA
>NW_007732902.1:160256-170849 GCF_000696425.1 Galeopterus variegatus | reverse complement strand
TCAAAATAAAAAAAATTGAAAAAAAAAAAAAAAAAAAAGGGCAGGGGGAACCTGAATTTAGAGACTGGGAAACCCAACAGTCATGTTAGCAGTTACCATTGTTGGCTCCTGGTGATTAGTGAGTAAACTTTTTTTTATATTTTACTATCATTTACAGTTTGGAGCCCAGACTGCACACATTTAGTTAGAAGGAAGGAGGTGTGATGCAGGAGTGGTAGCAAACACCCACCAGCTTTCTAGCAATCAATTCTGAACTAAACGCAGATGCCATCAATGTCATAATGACAACCCTGAACGTTGTCAAATGTGTCAATAAAGACTTTGAACGTCAATGATACTTTCGACATCATTTAAGATTAAGTCTGACAACCTCTATAGTTAGTAAGTGATGTAGGAGCTGATGCATTAAATGCTTCCTTAACTCTTTGAAAGGTAAGTCATTATCTCTTAGATCCATCCAGCATTTGTATACACTAAAGGCAGCTAGGGGCATGACTTGTCAGTGTCTGTGGCTTCTGAAGTCCAAGGTAGTGTAGGGACTAAGGGAAAACTTTACTCTCACCACCCAAAGGTTCTCTGAAAATGAACTGACAAAAGGCAGATTAATAGGAGAAAGGCATGAAAAATTTATTTGATCATAGTTTTATGTGACATTGGAGCCTCCTTCAGAATCAAGACCCATAGATACAGGGCAAACTGTCCATTTTTATGCTTAGGTTCTATGAAGCAGGGACAGCACTGGAGAAATGGGATCAAAAGCTATGATCTAACGGTAACAGACTGAGTGGGACACCCAGCAAGGCCTGTTTGCTCAGGTTTTTCTTTGCCTCACTGTCCTTCTTCCAGGGACTGGGGCAGGACACTTTCTGAAAGGGAGGTCTTATGACCTACAATCAGACAAGGTACATCAGAGAATTTCTTTATGGTGGGACACCCAGCAAGGCCTGTTTGCTCAGGTTTTTCTTTGCCTCACTGTCCTTCTTCCAGGGTCTGGGGCAGGACACTTTCTGAAAGGGAGGTCTTATGACCTACAATCAGACAAGGTACATCAGAGAATTTCTTTATGGCTAGCTCCAAGACAGAAAGGCAGGGGAAAGATTAGAGGATAATTTTAGTTTTTATGGCTGGTTTTGGGGACAGTGGTTCTGATTTCTATGACCCTTATCAAGGAAGAGAGATTCTAGTTTCTATGACTTGTCTCAGGAAAATGAGGCTGAGAGACAAGAGCGTACGCGATGTTCAGAGGAAAACATTTCTTCTGAAGCCTCCACTTTGGGGTGTTGTTTTTTGAGCCGCAACAGTAGGGCCCCTAACCCAGCAGAATGAAGCAGGCTACTGCCTGAGCCTTATGAGCGCCGGCCATTATCTCTGACCAGGGCAAACAAATGGTCCTTATCACCTGTGCATGGGATTGTCCCAAGCGGCCCTCCCCAGCAGCAGCGCACAGCAGGGCCTCCATTCCTGGAGCCTCTCACAGGGCAGAAGGTCTACATCTGCCTGGGGAATGGGGGCAGCAGTGCCAGGCTGGAAGCACAGCATGCTTGCACAGAGACAGCTCCAGAGGGAATGACATGACAGTGACCAAACACAAAAGTACCACTTCTCTCCCTCTCCCGGAGCGCCTGACTGCCCCAGGAATGGGGCCCTCACCAAGACGAAAGAAAACAGCCTCTGTAATTCCTTTCTTTTCCTGCCTCCACCCTAGACCAGTTTAAAGCCACTAGGGATTCATTCAAGCTCTAAAGCCCAAAGTATTCCAAAGCAAACGAGTACTATTATGGTCTTCTTTTTAACATAAATCTTGTGCTGCCACACTTGGGGTTCGCTATTGTTATCAATGGTAACCTGCTTTGTAACATTGCTTCAATGCCAAGGAATCGCTAAATAGTTCCACAATTAGGCTGAGCCAACCAATTTATTCTAGGTCACTTCTATCCTTTCATGTTTATCATGGAGCTGCTTTTCTGGCTGCATCTTTAAATAAATTGCTTCTGTGTTTTTGCAATTCTACTTCAAAATCTTTGCAAATGGGCCAAATATTTACTAACTATGAAACCAAAGACCCATCATCCTTGTTCCCGCCCTGAAATTTTGGGGGAGGTTTGAGGAGCAGCATTACTAAGGATGGGGGTGACACAGATCTCTCTCTCAGCTGACGGATTCTGAAGGTGGGGACAGGAGGAACCTCAGGGCTTGACACCCTCCCTGACAATACCTTTTTCTTTCCCAACTATGGCAGCTGCAGCGTGGTGGCTGTGCTTCCTGCTGCAGACTCTGTCATCCGGCTCCCTCTAGCTTCTACATTGATTTATTATTTCCCTAGCAGCACTCAGGAGGAACCTTGAATAGAACAATGCTATCCTGATGGGATTCAGGAAGCTGACAGGGGTCAGGACACACTACCCCCAAACATGTCACCTTGGCATATTGAAAACATACTGAAAACAGCAGGAGCAAGAGGGTCTCTCTGACCTTCCCCCACCCTTTTTGGCTGAAGCAGGTCATAAAACCTAGGAGAGACTTTCTGACCTTCCCCTGCGGCAGGTCAACGGACTCTCATGTGAGAGGTGCCCCCATACTCAGAGGAAAGGAACATCCTTATTTCCAAAGACACAGGGGAGGAGAAGGATCTGTACAAACAGGCCTTGCTAAGTTCTCCTGGTTATTGATTGATTGATTGATTGATTTTTTAAATTTTTTGGCAGCTGGCTGATATGGGCATCCAAATCCTTGACCTTGGTGTTATCAGCACCATGCCATCCCAAGCGAGCTAACCGGCCACACCTCTCCCAGTTTATTACCATTAGATCATACGCCCTTTGTCTCATCATACATCTCCCGGCTGTCCACTCTTCATCAAACTTTCCATAGAAATAAACAGGTTTAACTGTTTCCTCAAGTCATGTCCTTATGAAGGCTCCCATGTCACATACGACTTGTGTTAAATAAATTTGCACGCTTTTGTGTTGTTGATCTGTCTTTAGTTATAGGGGCCTCAGCCAAGAACCTAGACTGAGTAAGAAAAAACACTGTATTCCCCCCTACAAAGCAATGGAGTGAGGTTAACAGAATTTTTGCTGTGCCCCTTCATCGCTTCGTGGTACCCCAGTGTCCTGTGCTGATCTTAACTCTCGCCTAGTGGGACCCACCCAGGCTTGATCTCAAGGACAATGTCTTCGTTCAAGTCCTTTTGCTTTCTTTATCTTCTCACATCTGCGGTTACCTGTCCTTTGTCGTAAAACCTTAAGGTCTTACAGGGTCTCAGCAAACCAGCCTTTTAAATTAGCCATGCAAAAGTATTAATGGGTGCGGGTGGCAAAGGCTAATGAATACGGGACAAAGCTGAATGGATGGCTTCCCACAGTAAGGGAGGACTATGCCAGCCAAGCTCAGTTGCTCTGAGCAGAGTAGAATGCTGACTCTACATAGAATGTCTGTCAGTGGTGTGCAGGGAAAGCAGCTCTCTGGAGGTGGGAGGAAGATCCCTGATTCATAGCACTGGCCAATATCCAGGGTATAAATATTCCCATCATGGCCTGACTTCAATCTACTGATGATTCAACAAGTGGCCCTGAATTTTTAACCATTGGCTCTTGCTGGTCTCCAAAGGCTAGCTCTAGCACGGGAACTGCTGGACTTTCAGGGGTGTGAGTGATTGACATCATCTGCAGGAGCAGTGTCACTTGACTGAGACTGCTGTGGATTGGGGTACTGAGGAGCTGGCACTGGAGTGAGTCCATCCTTGGCTGGCTGACTTTCAGCAGCAAGAGGCTGATGCTGATTGGTTAGCTAGCTAAGCTTGTCTTGAGGTGTGTTCTCAATGACACATTGAAGAGGTTTGAAACTAGTTCTGACAGCTACTGGTTACCATGGGTACATGACAATCTGTCCTTTCTCAAGTCTATAGGAACATTTTTATTCTCAGGCATTCCCCACACTGGATAAAAATTTTAACACAAGCTTTTCTTAGCAAAGGCTGGACAATCTGGGACACTTAATCAAAATTTCAGTTTGAATAGTAGTTTTTGGATGGCCAGTGAAATTAAGTGCAGAAAAATCCCCCACTGACATTAAAACGGACACATTCTGATGATATGTTTTCTACATCTTTTTCTCCTTTCCCATTTCAATGCTCTTAGATGAATCTTGGCCTAACTAGAGAATGTGTATGTAGGATTTTCAGCTCATTTTAGTGAAACAATCTGTGGGTTTCTCTTTGAGATAAACATCGGTAATTTCTGCTACAGATAAACAGGGAACTGAAAGCACAAACCGGACACCATGCTTGGCTTGTCCCCAAAGGAGGTCTGCCTCTTACCTCTAAAAAGCACGATGCTCTCCCACTCTGCTCCCCAAACCCATGCACCTGCTGATTCCCCAACCTACATACACGGAGCAGGAATTGTTTGTGAATCAGAGCTGGATGAGTTTGGGTTGGTACCCACATTTTCCTTAACTCACACTGGCATGGCTTACAATACTTATTTTATTGTTCTGTATCTTGTTAATATTCAAAATGGTTTGAACATGGTGTCTATTGGCAACTATCAAAACTATCTCCAGAAGGGAGAGAATCAAGATGGTGTCACTCTCTCCCACAAATCAACCAATTTACAACTACAAAAATGTTAACAACAGCCAAGCTGGGGCCACTAGAGCTCAGGCAAAGAGGAGGAGAGACTGACGGAATGCATGAAGTCAGGAGAAGCCTAGATGAGAGAAAGAAGGCACCACTCGGACTGTTTTAAGCCCCGGCCATTTCAAGGCTGGGCCTGGTGAGCACATGGAGAAAGAGCTGGCAAAAGCTGCAGCTGTGGCCTTCCTTTGAAGTTACTTGGAGACTGCAGGGGAGAGGAGGGCCTTGGTGGCCCCCAGGCTAGCAAGGCCACTGACAGGGTTCCCGTGGACCCCCATAGGAGCAAGGGGCCACAGACAAGTGAAAAAAGGAGCCACTCAGAGGCTGGGGAGTCATCGCAAGGGACTGGCGCATGGCCCGTCCCATGGCAAGTGTTTAGAGTGAGGTGGGGGGGAGATGGGTCCACCAGGGGAACACTGGGGCACAACAGGAAGAGCTGATCTGCCTCCACTCAACACAGGACCACTCAGTGGAGACTGGTCAGGAATGCAGAACTGTACTGAGTGCAATTTGCTGAAAAGACACAGGCCCGGACCACAGTTTCCACACAACACAGGTGTATGACCTCACAAGACCTGGAAGTGCTTACAAGGTCAACAATTAAACCCTGAGCTGCACCAAAAGCCTTCCCCAGGGAATCAGCAGCAAAGCAGCAATTCAGCCCAACCACAGGGCTCAAGTGTTAGTCTCCACAGGAAGTTCCCCCATTTTAGAAGTAAGCAAAGGACAACAAATTAGTTCCAGTGCAGAGATTAAGTGGTGGGGGTAGCTAATAATCCAACACAGAACTGAAAGAAAAAAACAAAATACCCACAAATCAGAGACAAAGTTCTGATATTAACTGGTAAAGATCTAACACCACCAAAGAACCCCCATAAAACCTAGAAGAGCTGAAAGACCCTGGCCCCTGAGCTGGGGTGAGGGGGGCCCGAGGGCCTCAGCCATGTCCCCCCTGATGTCTGCATCTACCCCAGCGAAAACTGAGCCTCTGCAGAAGTCCCCAGGCTCCCAAGCCATGGTAGGGGGCAATGAGGGCCTCAGCCACACACCCCCACATCCTCATCCAGCCCAGTGATGACCAAACTTCTGCAGAAGCCCCCAGGCTCCTGAGCTGGAGTGGGGGGTGCCAAGGGCTCCAGCCACAGTTCCTCAATGTCCACACCCAGCCCGGTGACCTCCGAGCCACTGCTGGAAGCCCCTTGGGCTGCCAAGCCAGAGTTGGGGGACACGTGCCTCAGCCATGCCCCCTTACCCTCCACAACCAGGCCAGCAAAGGAGCCCACGTCAGGCCAGTCCAGCAGTACCCCCCTGCTTCGTCCCCCTTCCCACCTCCCCCACTGCTCTGCAACAACATCTTAGAATGTAAAATAATAATAATAATAAATAAATAAAATTTAAAAATAAACTATATATTACATTGCAAAAACAAACAAACAAATAAATAAATAAAATTTTCCCTCTGAGATGAATTATATATAAAAAAAATCTCCATTTTTCTTCAATAATGGAATCTTTTCTCCTTTTCAATTATTCCCTGCTCAATCCCTTCTGAACCTAGAGTAAGATCCCCACTTAGACTGTGTCCTTCCAACCCTTGGCTAAGAGCAGGGACTTGGGTGACAGAGGGGCCTGAGTTTAAACATTGTTCTCGCTGCACACCTGTGTGACCTTAGCATGTGTTGCTGTGTGAACAGAAGCTCCAACTAGAGACCTGGGAACTCTACCTTCAGGCCAGGTTTGCTGCAGCTGCTGAGGAGGAACTAAGACTGTTCAGTTCATCCCTCTGTATAAAGGTAAGAGAAGGATGAAGACGGAAGGGAACAGAGAAACCAAGAGGCCGCAGATTCTGCACAAGAGAATAGCTGGGTAGAGACCCAGAGTAAGACCATACAGCTCTGCTCCAGGCTGCCAAACTTCAGGCCCAGCCCAGGCACTGATTCTCCACCAGCCTTACCAATCCCCCTTGTGTCCTCAAACCCCTTGGGTCTCCAAATCCAACGCACGCTCCTGATGACCTCTCAGGAAACTTTAACTCTACTGGCAACCTCCTGCCTCCTCTGCTCGAGACCATTCTCCCATGGGAAAGGCAGCTCAGCAATGAATGTGCCTGGACCCTGGAGCTGGACTGGCAGGGTCCTGGCTCTTCCACTACATTCTAGGGCAGGTGACTTACCTTATTTGGGCCTCAGTTTCCTAGTGTGTGTGATGGGACTAATAATAGTGCCTACCTCCTTGTATTGCCGTGGAGATGAAATGATTTACTATCTGGAAGACATGACGCTGACTGGCTACAGTAGTGCTCTATAAGGGGTGTCCCCCAGGTCCTAGCCTCAGCCTTCTCCCTAGCAATGCCACTCCATGCATTCAGCAGTTCTCCAGGTATGACCTCTGTGCTGGTGACTCTCCAGGCAGTGTCTGTGGCCTGGATCCCTCGCCTAGACTCCTCCCTTTCTTTTCTGCTTAGATATGTCACCATCATCTCAAATCTAACATGTCTTTGATGAAACTCAATGCCTTCCCTTCAACGGGATCCTCTTCCCCTCCCCCACCCATGACAGCGTCATTCTGGCCCTTCCAGCCTCCGCATCTCACCCTCTCCTCCTTCTCCCAATATCCAATCAGCCACCAAGCCCCGTTGTTCTTCCTGTAACTTCACTCAGACCCACCCCTTCCTCTGCATGCCCACTGCACTGCCATTTGTGCTGTCCTTCCCAGAACAAATTGTTACACGGCTTCCCAGCAGATGTCCCCTGGTTTCAGGGGTGAATTGGCATTTCGTGTGAGAGTAAGAGGCAGCCCTGCTAAGACGGCCAGCTGCACACCCCACCCCCAGTGCTGAGGTCAGGACAACTCATGCATCCCACATACACACCCGCTCACACTTCCAGGTGGCCTCTATTTGGGGGTAGGAGTGTCACTGAGAATCACAGAGCTTCTTCCAAATCGGGTCCATCCCACAAACCCAGCTCGGACAAAACTTCTCCAGCACAGATTGCTCAAGCCTCCCCACCCCCCAGACGTCCTCCACCCTACCTTGCTCCGTCATCACCTCTTCTTTCTAAGGCCAGCCATGACCTGGCCTGCCCTCGATGCCCCATGTCCTGCTCACCTCTCCCCAGGTGCTCCCACCTTCTTGGTGTCCTTTCCAGGCACCCACCCCGAGCTTGTACTCTTTCTGCTCCTCTTACCTGACATGCCTCCTACCCGCTGCATTTCACATCTTATTAACCCCCAGGCCTGCTTCGTCCTTTCCTAACTGCCCCATTGCACCCATCAGCCTGTTCTAAACACCAGTTTATTTCCTTGTGGCTCTCTCTGGACCCTGGTATCATCTTGTCCACTGCACTGGACAATCAGCTGCTTGAGGACAGAAGCCACTCTTGTCTCTAACCCACAGGGCCTGGCACAATGAAAGGAAGCAAATCCCATCCCAGATGCCACTTTGTAGATTTCAAAGATCTCTATCCAAAGCTGACCACTTCCCAATGCCCACTGTCAGCCTGTGATGAGACCCTTCAGAAAGATTTGAACAGCCAGAACAGGGATGGAGCCAGGGAAAACTTCAGCTCCTCAGCAGCTATTTTACTGGGTATGCAAAATATAAGGGGGTTGGTGCCAGCAGGTGACAGGCTGATGACCTGAGAGAGATGACCTGTCACACACAGGTTTGGCCTGTGTGTTTCTTCTCGGTCATAAGCCCTGCCACCAGCTTACACACATCATGAGAATTCATGACGGCGGAGTTAAGCACATTGCCCTGGAGTCTTTACCTTCTTCCGTTTGGTGGAGGTCAGTGCTGTCTTCTAAGTCTTCATCCACCCAGGGGCGAGCGTCGGCCCTGGCTCTAGGCTCCCCCTTCTTTCTCTCCATGCTTCTATCGGCATTTTTAAAGATCCACACAATCCAAATGCAGACAACTGCTACCAAGACTGGAGTCAGGATAAACATGGTCCGGGAGTCTGATCCCGAAGGTGTGCACGCTTCCTACACTGGTATTTAAACAAAGAGACGGGAATGGGGAATGCTGGGAGCTGGAAGGAAGGAAGAGAGAGGTGTGCCAGGGGAAGGCACAAAGCGCAGAGCTCTGGAACTCTGTGAGGACTTTGCAAAGGAGCAAAGATCAAAGTCCTGTGAGTGTGGGATGTGCTGTGGGTTTGGTCATGCACCAGTGCATTCACTTTTTTAAACTGTGTGATCAGTATATTCCTAGACAGTAATTGCCAGGATCTGAGTAAACACTTTGATGCACTAGATCTCACCAGCAGCGGCAAAAGGCATTCAGTCTTCCTCCTGTATAACTTTTCCTGGGAGCAATACATCTTCTACTTGCCTGAAGCTAGGAGTCACCTGGAGAAGTTGTTTTTATTTTAAAAATTTTTAAAAATTATTCTTAAAAAGTTCTTTTTTATCTTTTGAATTGAAACATAATTGATTATCCATTATATTGAGTTGACTATCAGTATTTGTGTGCAGTATGTGATGATCAAATCAATATTATTAGCACGTTCATCATCACAAATTGTAATTACCCTTTGTGTTCCCTACCCAATTACTATTTAACCGCCCCTGCCCCTTCCCACCTTCAGTATCTATAGGTCTGTTCTCTCCTTAAAGTTCAACATTTTATTGTGGTCTTTCTTTCTTTCTTTCTTGGCTCTCACTTATGAGTGAGAACTTGTTTTTAAAGGAACAGATTTCCAGGTACCAACTCAGATCTGCTGAAAGAAAATTTCCAGGGAAGAGACCTGGTACCTGAATTTTAAACAGCATATTTGTGAAACACTGTCTTGAGGTTTTGATTTTTTTTTTTTTAATAATGCCAGAACCAACATATGGAGCAAAGAAAGTATATTTTGCATTAGATAAAAACTTTGATACAAAAAATTAAAATAACATTTGATTAATTATATAATATAATAACTTATTATTATATATAATAACTTAAATAGGGTTTTTGTTTGTTTGGTTTTTAGCAAGTGTCTTAGTTTGGGCTGCTGGAATGAAAATATCATAGACTGGATAGCTTGAACAATAAAAATTTCTTTCTCACAGCTCTGGAGGCTGGAAAATCCAAGATCAACGTAGGTGCTGGCCAATTTGGCCCCTGGTGAGGGCTTTCTTCCTGGTTTGCTAGTGGCCACCTTCTTGGTGGTGGATGGTGAAGAGAGAGAGAACTTCTCTCATGTCTTCTTATAAAGCCACTAATTCCAGTCCTGAGGCCCCACACTCATCACTAATCACTCCCCAAAGCCCCACCTCCAAATACCATCACATTGGAGGTATTCAACATATGAATTTGACATATGAATTTTGGAGAGACATAAACTTTCAGTCCATAGCAGCAAGGTGCCAAAGTATGTATAATATGATACCATCTGAGTAAAAGAGTGGAAAATCCTATACATTTACATATGCTTCTTTATTCATAACATTTCCTGGAAGGTGATACTCTAAATTTTAAACAGTGCTTATATAAGGACTTCTCTTTACGAGTTTTGCAATTTCTTGTGAGTGTATATTTATTCGAAATTAAGAATTAATTAAGAAAAAAATAGTAATTACTTGTCTTGGAGGGAGTGTGGTAACTGAATGGTCCCACACTCTTGGGGGACAAGTATGGGGGAGAGAATTTTTACTGTATTCTATTCCGTAATTTTGTAATTTTCCACTATTATAAATATATTGCTCATTCAAAAAACAAATACATGTTATTTATTCCAATTGTCATTTTTATATTTTTATTTTATTATATTATTGATTGCAATACTCTTTTTTTGCGATAGACGACTATTTTTTAATGTTGTCGTATTGCTTCTAACTCCAGAGAACTGTGTGAAAGAGCGTAGATCAGGCATATCATGGAAGAACCGGGCTCCCCGGGAGGTGTGTGAACGGCGGTAGTGTCACCTGCTGTGCTCTTGTGAAGGGAAGTGCCCTCTATGCTCCTGCTGAAAGGG
>NW_007732902.1:157638-159989 GCF_000696425.1 Galeopterus variegatus | reverse complement strand
TTTTAATGTTGTCGTATTGCTTCTAACTCCAGAGAACTGTGTGAAAGAGCGTAGATCAGGCGTATCACGGAAGAACCGGGCTCCCCGGGAGGTGTGTGAACGGTGGTAGTGTCACCTGCTGTGCTCTTGTGAAGGGAAGTGCCCTCTATGCTCCTGCTGAAAGGGCGTCAGAAGTGGCCAGAGCCTGGTCTATGTGATCCAGCCCCACACCTAACCAGAGGCCAGGTGACATGCCTGTGGCCCGGCTCATCTTTCCATCCCACTAAAAATACAGAATGAGGGTTTAGAAAGCTTGTGGAAGGCATGGAGGTCCACGGTGAGCCTCAGGTCCTTGTCCACCCAGGATTACTCGTGGGTCTCAGTGTCCAAGGAGCTGCTGACGGCAGGGAGTGACAGCCGTGGAGGTATATGGGACAGGTTGCTCATCAACTCCAAGCCTAATTCCAGAATGACCTCCACTCTTCAAACAGTTCGGACAGAGAGGAGTCACTTATGGTACCAAGTACAGACCTTCCTCCCACCGATGGCCCAGGCAAATGAAAAGCTAAGGAAAGAAATGACAGCTGTGCCACCTCATTGTTTCAATACTGAAAATATTGATGAGACTCAATGATTTTAAAAATGGACATGACCTTTCTTGAGATGAATCAATCACATTCAAAAGAAGACAGTTTAAAAGACAGGCCACAGGACAGTTCAGAGGGCAGTTCAGAATCTGAGGCCGAAGACGACAGTATCCCTTGTGAAGTCACCATAGATAACATTAAGCTTCCTTATTCGGAAGCAGGAAAAGGCAAGGTTGAAGTTATGGACAGTCCAGCAAATTAAAAAAAAAAAAAAAGAAAGAGTGAAACAAAAGATCTGAAAAGAAACAGGTGGAAAAAACACAGAATGCGTGAGCCGCTCAGCAGCAAGAGAGGCGCAGAACACACGTGCAGAGCTTCTGCAAGGCCTGTAAGGCAGTGACACCTCACAGCCCCCGGGAAAGACTGTGATGGGCCCCGGGTCCCTTCTGCATTCCTGGCAGGTCTCAGGTCTGGCTTGGTTTCAGCCCACGTCTCCTTACCCTCGGAAGATCAGAATGATTCTCTCCTCTGTTCCTGTAGCCACAGGAGCCCAACTCATATCAGTGCCAGGAATGGATTGAACCCAGAGGAAATGAGGGTGATGGGAATTAATTATAGCACCGTGGTGGGTGGAGGGCATGGGAAGCCCCCGTCTCAGGGTGGAACACCAATAGCCCATGGTGTGACGGGGCTGGGTAGGCTAATTAAGGTGTTGCCTGAATTTCTTGGGTTTCAGATCATGTGTCCATCACAATGAATCCTTAGGGGATTCTGAAACCTTCGATAACCCCAAAGGATGAGAGACATAGGGCAACCGATCTGGATGGATGCTTTTCATCATATTTGGCAACTTGCAGTGGGAAGAGAAAGAACTCTTGTCCTGGATTGCCTGGCTCAAGACAGAGAAGAAAAAGGAAGGTGATCATTCTTTCCCTCATTCATTCATTCATTCATTCATTCATTCATTCATTCATTCATTCATTCATTCATTCACTTATTCATTCAACATATATTTTTGAGGGTTGATGTGAGCACCAGTGCATTAGGTGCTAGAAAGAACAGACAGTACCTGTGTTCATAGAACCACGAGCTAAAGGGCAAGACAAACAGGATTAAATCTCACAAACTAATGATGCATTTCAACTTCTGTAACATATTCTGCAGAATCAAGTGTGGTTTGGCCTAGATGGGGAAATCGGAGGTTTCCTAGGAGAAGGAATGTTTGAGCTGAGGTTGGATCTCTGGGTGGGAATCAGTTAGAGGGGGTCGGAAAGAGCCTTCGAGGCACAGGGAATAGAGTGGGCAAAGGCCTGTGCTTTGGAAGGAGCTGGAATCTATGGAGACTGAAAGGAGGTCAGCGCTTCAGAACGGCAAAAGCAGAGTGTACAGGGAGCCAGAGAGATATGTAAGTGCTAGATGATGCCTGTCTTTGTAGGTCGTGTTAACAAAGGTTTTCTTTACCCTAAAGGGAATGTGGGGAGGGCGGGGCGACAGGTCAAGAACTGCTGACACTTGCCGAGTGCTTGCCATGTGGCCTCAGGTCTCTTCTTAGCACTTTATACGTGTTGACTCACATCTGCCTCACTACAACCCCATGTGAGAGATCCCACTATTATCCTTATTTTACAAATGAGGAAAATGAAGCACAAATAGGTTAAGTAATATGCCTGAGGCCAGTGTTAGATAAATAGGCCAGAAATAGCTCGTGTATCAGTCCGAAACGGTCCCATGTTGTTTACTTCTTCAGGGCAGCCTAGCACCCTTAGCCCAGAGCTCACCAGTTCA
>NW_007732902.1:155047-157388 GCF_000696425.1 Galeopterus variegatus | reverse complement strand
TCCCATGTTGTTTACTTCTTCAGGGCAGCCTAGCACCCTTAGCCCAGAGCTCACCAGTTCATGGCACCAAACCAGCCTGGCTGGGAATGGAAAGTGCAAGGCACAGGTTTCCTCTGCAGACCCAGCAGGCACAGGTTCGTGGTTCCCCAGGCTCCTGTTTAGCTTAGGGGGACTACAGAAAAGAGATTTAAAAACAGGTACCGCACAGAGGAAACGAATGCGGCAGCTGTTACCAGTGAAAGGGTGACGGGGGCAGGTAGTGGAGAGGAGCCAACCAAAGCAGTTAATGGTGACACCAGAGGGGAGATGCCCAGGCTTTGGAGCCCTGGTACCCAAGTTGCCTCTCACGCAAGGCACCTCCAGGTCTCAGCAGAGTGCAGCCTTTGATGGCTCTTGCTCTTGGATTTCCCAAGATCTTCCCCGTCTCTCTCCCTGTGAACTCCTGCAAGCCGCATCTGAGCTCGTCCGTGAGTCCTCACAGTTCTGCACGCCCAGCACCACCTCCAGGGCCCAGCCTCTGACATGACAGAGTCAAGAAGGCAAAACTCCTGAGTCAGCACCACGCATTACAATGAAGGCACCTGATGAGGATCATCACAGGTTCAGATCAGTTTTACTGCAGAAACAGAGCTGGGGTGTGGGGACAGGGAGAAGCCCTGTTGCTTCTTTTTGGAAGGTCCAGACGTACCTCTCTACTCTGAGTAGCTCTAAAGCTCCCTGGGCTACATGCTTTCCCAGCCCCTTCTCCTCCTGAAGTCAGGAAGAGGGAGTGAGTGCTGCGGGCAGGTGCACGGGAGATGCTGGAGACGCTTCCACACCATTCACTATGATCAGTTTTCATCACTCACTTCAGATTCATTGTCTCCTTTAATCATTTCTTTTCCACTGATGGCAGAAAGTTTAATTTTGCTATCAAGACAATTCCACCCCTTCCATTTTAGAACAGAGACAATTAGAATTCTCTCTTGCCCTTCCAGTTCCCCAGGTGCCTGCAGACTGTCCTGGCACTGGGAAGAGGTGCATGGGCTGTCGTGTGGGCCCCTGCCTTGGTGGACCCTGCTGAGGCTGTGGTCCCAGTGGTCCCCATGGTCCCAGGCACAGACACCACACAGGCTGCATCCACACTGAAACATCCTCAGCCTCCTGCTTCTTCTGTGTCCTCCAACCCCAGATCACAGGGCCCTCCTGGCTGGCCATCCTCAGCCAGTCTCCATGCCCCTTCTCAGTGGTTCCAAAGTCTCTTGGGATCTTTATTCTCCTGTGGTTTCGAAGACTGAAGGGGGTGGGGTGGTATTGCTTTCTCAGGCCTCTCACTTTTTGCCTTACATGTGTCTATATTTAAAAATTTTTTTTAACTAACATGCACTTTTCTGTACTGTGCTAAAATATACATAACATAAAGTTTACCATTTTAACCATTTTTGAGTGTACAGTTTGGTGGCACTAAATACCTTCACGATGTTGTGCAGCCATCACAACTATCTATTTCCAAACCTTTTTCACTATGCCCAACAGAAACTATGTACCCATGAAACATCACCTGCACTACCACCCCCAGCCCCAGGTACCCTCTAGTATACTCTGTCTCTATAAATTTGACAACTCTAGGTACCTCATAGTAATGGAATTATACAGTATTTGTCTTTTTTGTCACTGGCTTATTTCACTTAGCGTAATGTACTCAAGGTTCATCCATGTTGTAGCATGTGCCAGAACTTCATTCCTTTTATGGCTTAGCATGTGTTATTTTTATAACTAAAATTATAGACACTAAATAGATGCTCTTTGATACTTTAAAAAGAGCATCGCAATACAGTGTGAGGAGAGCCATGATAGATGCACATGCAGCACCCCTGATTCATCTGAAAGGGATGAGACCCTGGGGCATTGAAGCTTTCACTGAGTCCTGATGAACTCATTGTCTTCTGGAACAGTGCACTCAAAGTGCTGGTCTGAGAACTGCACTCAGAGTGCTGGTCTGAGAAGGAGTTCGTGCCAGCACAGTGATCAACATACTGTTTCCTTCCTGGAGAAATTCTTGGTCCCCCAAAAAAGATAAGCTCAGCTGCACTAAACAGTGTGTGTAGTGACGTGATCAATTTCCTGGAAGTTACATTCTCATGAATGCTCCTTATCTCAATTTGGGACTGATAGCCAAGAGTTGATGGACCAGCAGCCAGTCTGCAGACCACGCTGTGAACAGTACAATGCTAGAAGATACATTTCCCCAGGACACACATGTTGCTCTGTGTTGCTTTGCCCCCCACGGATTTGTCACCACACTTCCTCTGGGTGATGGAGATGCAAAGGATTACTCAAAGCCCATCTCTTCTGAGCAGTG
>NW_007732902.1:152552-154055 GCF_000696425.1 Galeopterus variegatus | reverse complement strand
AGGCTGGTAACTTTCAGTGAAACAAGCCAGATGACATTCCAGTAGACAATTAAGTGATCTCCTCAACACAAGCTTGATCTTAGCAAACATTCCTTCTTAACAGCAATTTCTCAGTATCTTTTCATATCAATCAGTAACTAGTCTGTCTTTGAGCCAGCAACCTACTGTGCCACAAATCTTTATCTTACACTAGAGACTTATAGCCTGAGGAAAATTTCCTGTCCTTGCAAGGTCAATATTTGAAACTGCAAGGCTTTGGAAAACCAGGCCCTTTGAAGTACATTTGCTTTTTAGTATATTCCACACACACATATGGTTTTTCACTTTCAACAATGATGTTAAATGGAATGATCCTTGTGTCCATTTTCCTTCCTGCTTTGCTAACACTGTGTGTGTGTATTTGCAGGGGAAGCCAAAGGAGTTTGAAAGAGAACTTTCCCAGAAAGAGACTTCTTGGGAATTGAGTGAGTTAACATACCTCTAATGGTTCACACAAGCAAACTGTCATCAAGCATTTATATCATGTGCTCATTTAGTAAGTGCTGTATCAAGTGTTCAAGTTAAAGATTTGAAATAGGATGTGCCTGTGTTGTACTCCATGATCTTGTCTCAGTTCAGTTGAAGGTGGAAAAACCCAAGGAATTCACAAACGTTGTTAAATCTAATTGGCCTGCATCATCTATACACAACCCACACTCACTAATATCAATCCCACCAAAGGGGATTTATGCTATACCACTTGCCCAGAGTGTTGCATGATGCTGACATTATTTTTGCATTACTACATGCCAGCACTGTGTTGACCCTTTACCTATGTTATCCCATTGAATCCACAGGATGAGGAACTTTATAAGAAACTCCACTGCCCTGAACAGAAAAAAAAAAAAAAAAAAAAAAAAAAAAATGAAGAGCTGCACCATGGCCCAAGGCACAGTAAATGAGTTAGAGCAGGGGTCTCCAAGTGTGCACTTGGATTAGCAGCATCAGCAGCACCTAGGAGTGTGTTAGAAATGCACATTCCCAGGCCCCACCCCGAACCTACCGAATCAGAGGCTCTAGGGGCAGGGCCCAGCAATCTGTGTTTCCACAAACCCTCTGATGTCACCCAGGTGACTCTGATGCCAGCTAAAGTTTGAGAACCACCTGCCTAGAGCAAAGGCTCTCCCCTCTCATTCCCTACTTTACCCCAAATTGAGATTCTCCAAACCTAAGCTCCTACACCATCCCAGAGAACAAAGTATTCTAAACATCAAACGTTTATGAAAACTTTTTCCTACATGGTTTCTTGCACATAATAAACTCCTAGTAAATATAAATTCAAAGTGTTAAGAATGGAAGTGATGTGTTAAAAACTGTATTAAGGAAGATTAATCTGTCCACAAAATCAGGTGCCCATAAAGGCTGTGGCCAGCAAGGCAAGTCGAAGAACCATTGCAGCAGATCAGATGAGAGGTAACAGGGGTCTTATCTGGGGAGAAAACTGTGGGACTGGGAAGAGTGATT
>NW_007732902.1:148512-151696 GCF_000696425.1 Galeopterus variegatus | reverse complement strand
AGTGGCAAGCAAAGCTTATGTCCCTTCCTCAGGCAAGTTACGTACATCGACCCTCACTTTATCTCACTCCTTACTTTGCCTGGGGAAAGAGTTTGGGGTTTCACAGATTTAGTATGTTATTTAATCCAGTGAGCATTTAAGTGGAGTCACGATGGGTCCAGGGAGAGGCTCTTCATAGAAAGAGCTCTCAGGAAAAAAGAGGGAAAGAAAATATGGGCCTCAGAAAGTTGGGGACTGTTCGGGTACATGATTCATCAAGTGAGCCTGTCTTTGCCCCTAACAAAACTTTAATTCTGAGGTTGAGGGATTTCCCAAGTGTTTCTTTTCCTCACCCAAGCAATATCCAAACAGTGCTGCTAGGTCATGATCGGGGCCCACAAAAGAAAAAACACGGTAATTCTCCAGCCACCATATTATGTTATCTTATGAAATCAATGTCTTTACATGAAAGAGCTTAGCCACACACAAAATAACATGCCTTCTAGACAAGAGGACAGAAACCCTGTGGTGATATTGGTCACAATTTTTTTTAGTAGAAAAATGGCATGTTCCAGAGCAATATTATGTAATGTTTATCAGCATTGTATTTGTTTCCTATAGAGATTCATTATTGTTTTTCTGAAAATAAAAAATTATCATTAGAGCTAGTGATTATTTCTCAATCTTATTTTTCTTCTAAGAATAAATTATTGAGAACTGATTTTTATAAAATGAGATGGCTCTTGATAAAGACATTGGTTACTTGGCATTTAAGGAGATGCCTGAGTGTATTAGCTTCCTAGGGCTGCTGTAACATGGTGTCACAAACTGGATGGTGTAAAACAACACAAATTTATTCTCTCACGGTTCTGGAGGCTACAATCCAAAATCAAGGTGTCACCCAAGCCATCCCCATCTAAAGACTGTACGGAAAATCTATTCCGTGTCCTTCTCTTAGGTCCTGAAGTTTGTGGCAGTTCTTAATCATGCCTGTCTCTGCCTCTGTTATCACATGACATTGTTCCTGTGTGTCTTCACTGCATCTTCTCTCTGTGGGTCTCTATCTCTGTGTCTCTTTCCTCTTCTTGTAGTCTTATTGGATTAGTGCCCACCCTAATGACCTCATCTTAACTTGATTACATCTGCAAAGACCCTATTTCCAAATAATGCACATGGGGTTAGGACTTCAACATATCTCTTTGGGGACACAGATCAACCCATAAAACCTGGCAAAATGGAAGTAATGACACTTCAGCCTATTTCTGCTGAGGATAAGTTAATTATGAAACATTAATCAAATCATATAGAGTCTCCAGGTTTTTAGCTTTCCTGATACAAAGTGGAGGGAGCAGGAGAAATTTCATCCATTTCTCTCTCTCCTTGAAAATAAAGGTGTTCACTCAACTGACTTTGTCATCAGTTCCCTCTTGGGGGTGAAGGCTCATCAATGACTAACCTGGCCAGCTGTGACTTTGAGACTGCTCAATACAAATGTTGGAAGACTGGAGCCCTTTCTTAAAATATCTAGATCCAACCTTGGACTCTAGAAAGATCAGAGGTCCAAAGGTTACATGCTTTAATTTTTCCTATATTTTAAGATCCTGTTAGTTAAATAATGCTAACTTTTGTAACAAGCAACAGCTGGTTGAGGACTTCTTGCATCACATCACTCTGACCTTGGCTCTTCCACTAAGATAACCACTGGGAGAGGGCTAGGATTTCTCCCGATTACATTAGGATCACCCAGATAATCCAGGATAATCTCCCTAAAAGAAGCCAAATTCCAAAACTGACCAAAAATTAGTAACTATGGTAAAAAAAAAGAATTTTATGCTAAAAAAAAGAAAGCATTCCAGCTCAGATGGTGAACTTTTCAAACAATAAAAAAATCATATATTACCAGGCTAAGTAAGTTTCAGAGTATATACGAGCACGAGCATGAAAAACTGCCCAATTTATTTAGCAAAATTAGTATAATCCTATTAACAAATGTCAACAAAGATAGAAGACAAAAAAAAGGTCAATCTCACTTATAAATCCCACTTATAAATTTTACAGAAAGAATTAGCAATTTAAATGTATCAGCATATCAAGATTTATCCAAAGGATACAGGATAATTAAATATTAGGAAGCCTATTAATACAGTACAATAATTGGTTAAACATGAATATTATAATCTCCAAAAATTTCCAAAAGCTTTCTGATGTAATTTAATATTCATCCTGATTTTTAAGAACTTCTTTAGAAGCCAGCAATTTGAAAACATTTCTTTAGTATGTTTTTTTTTTTTTTTTTTTTTTTTTTTTTTTTTTTTTGTCTTTTTTTTTTTGTCTGTGTCCGGCAACGGATCGCAACCCTCAGTGTTGCCCCCGTACCGGACCGGGGACCGGCAACGGGATCGCAAGCCTCGGTGTTGCTCCCGCGCCTCGCTCAGCCAGTGAGCGGGAACCGGTCTGTATGTGGGATCCGAACCCTCGGACGGGAGCGCCGCCGCGCTTCCCAAGCGGTCTTTAGTATGTTTTTAAAAAATCTATCTTAAACTGAATCAATAACATTGTTAGTGATAAAACACTAGAGGCAATTTCATTAAAATCAGAAATCAACATACAAATTAAGGAAGAAAGAAAAGAAGAAAGGAAAAAAGCTTACTCTTTAGCATTCTTGTTCTGGAAACTCTGGTCAAGGCATTAAGAATGAAACATGTTGACATCACTGTGCAGGATAAAAAAAAGGAATGAAACATATAATAGACCCTCTAGGGAGTCAGAACACAGATGCCAAATGAAATGCACCACAAGAAGTGGAAATATGAAAAGTCAGACGGCCTGCATCTGAGTTTTAAATCACCTTGGAGTGAATTAGAACAGAGATTTGCAAAGTCAGCTAGAGAAGACAGGGGCCGGCTTTGCTTAACCAACAGTAATGATAATTACAGAGCGGTAGCTGATGTTCTCCTGAGCGTTTCCTCTGGGTCAGCAGCGTGATCATCACTTTCCAGCATGAAATACTCACTTCAGATCTGCAAGGTAGATATCAAGAAACATTTTCCCCTTTACTCCTTACACTCCCACATGGGAAGAAAGGAAATAAAAACAAATAGAAATCCTCCGCCCACCCCCTCTCTGACCACCGTTCACTCACTGCTTAGCGAAGGAAGATTCCCAGGGGGCCCACAGACCTCTGGGGCATCCTTATTTCCTAGAG
>NW_007732902.1:146105-147862 GCF_000696425.1 Galeopterus variegatus | reverse complement strand
TCCTTATTTCCTAGAGGCCTGTCAGGATGCACACACTGTCTGCTCCTCCAAGCAGCAAGCCTACTGCAGCAGAATTGGTGGTGAGGCTGGGGGCAGGGGACAGGGAAGCAGGAAGCCTGGCTGTACCCGCAAATCGAGCTGCATTCTCCAATTGAGATTTACCAATAGTAGAACTAATGTTTCGTTTGATCTGTCTAACCCCTGCTGTGTCTAGGTCTGAACTCCAAGGAGCAGAGAGAGGTGGTTAATCATCACACTCAAATCCCACAGTAGGCACTTTTATTATTCTTACTTTATAAAAGAAATTGAGACTTGGAGAGGCCAAGCAACATACACGAACATCCTTGGGTAATGTCTCAGACACGCCGCCATGTTCACACCTGCTGCACACCTGTGATGTGAATGGCACCCTCCTGAAGTTGCACAGTGCACAGCTTCCTGACCCTCATTGTGGCTGCAGTGGTTCTAGGCCCCTTGACACATGCTGGCAACACAAAGCATTGGGTAGTCCAGAGCCTCTCATCTCTGTTTCAAATGGAGAAGGGCTATCACCCTGGGGTGCTGGGCAAGGGTCCTAGAATGTAGCCCAAAGAAAGTGGTGGGAATGTCTGTTCCTGATGTTCCTGGTGTTTACTTATAGGAGACGTCTGAGAGAGAATCAATTTATCAGAGCAAAGTGACTTTGAGGCTGGTAGGGGGAACCTAAGTACAGAGCTGAAGTCAGGGGAGGGGAGGTCAGAGAACAACAGGCACCGAATCAGAGCCATCTACCAAGCACTGGCACTGTCCTCCATGCTGGGCTATGGTCGTGAAAAGGCTTGTTTGGAACCCATGGTGGATGGTGTGATGGGTTCCGCTTCTGGAGTCCAGGAGCATGGCTGCCACTCACTCAGTCCAGCTAACTTTCTGCTGGGTCTCACCTAGAGAAGACCCATGAGTCCTGCTCAACATCACTCCCACCTTCCCTGGGGCAGCCTGAATTCAATTATCAATCACCAGAGAGATTCGAAGGCCTAGTCCTCTAGCCCAAATCTAAACAGTTCTGAACCCTGTAAGGTGGGCTGAGGGATCTGTTGTGACAACATCGTGGCCCAGCAGTGGCCCCCTCTGCCTAGTCCTACTTGTCCCCTCCCTTTCTGCAGTGTTGACCCCAAAAGCTCTCCCTGATAAAGGCCTGCAAGATCAGTAATGTCCACCTTAGTGTCTAGGACAGTCCTCATCTGGTGGAGTTGATATCCGAGTAGACAGTAGAAAGCAAACAAGCAAGCAAATCAACAAACACTTTCAGAAGATAACAAGTTCTAGGAGAAACATAAACTGGGCTAAATTGATAAACAATGACAGGACATGGAGAGGTCAGAGCAGGCTTCTCTGAGGAGACAACTTTGGGGTGGAGAACTGAATGGTAAAAAGCATCAGAGAAGCCAAAGCTCAGAAATAGCAGGTGTTTGCAAAGCAGAGAAGACAGGAAGGCCACTGACGCTGGAGAGGAGTGAGCTAGGTCGGGTGTGGTAGGAGATAAAGCTGGAAATGGCCCTTCCAGACAGGAGCTTTGTAGGCCATGACAAGGAGTTTGGGTTTTATTCTAAGTGAAGGAAAAGACCCTGAAGGGTTTTAAGTACTCTAGAGACCTAATCTAATTTAAATTCCTTTTTAAATTGACACACAATAATTGTACATATTTATGGGGATACAGAGTGACTTTTTTTTTTTTTTTAAAGATGACCGGTAAGGGGATCTTAACCCTTGACTTGGTG
>NW_007732902.1:142915-145359 GCF_000696425.1 Galeopterus variegatus | reverse complement strand
GGCCCCAGAGTGACATTTCAATATGTATACAACGTGTAATGGTCAAATCCGGGTAATTTGATTTGCATATCTATCATCTGAAATATCAATTCTTTGTGTTAAGAACATTCAAAATCCTCTCTTCTAGATATTTGAAAACATGCAATAAATTATTAATTATAGTCACCTAACAGCACTATAGAACACTAGGACTTACTCTTCCTGTCTAGCTGTAAGTTTGTATCTGTTAACCACCCTCACCCTATCCCCCGCTTCTGCCTACACTTCCCAGCCTTTAGTAACCATAATTCTACTCTCTGCTTCTATGAGCTCAACTTTTTTAGCTCCCACATAGGAGTGAGAACATGTGGTATTTGTCTTTCTGTGCCTGGCTTATTCACTTAGCATCATGTCTTCCAGGCTCATCCATGTTTCCACGAATAACAGGATGTCATTCTTTTTCACGGCTGAGTAGTATTCCATTGTGTGTATGTACCACATTCTTTATCCAATCATCTGTTAATGGACGCTTAAGTTGCTTCCAACTCTTGGTTATTGTGAACAGAGTTGTGATAAACATGGGAGTGCGGGTGTCCTTTCTATGTACTGATTTCCTTTCCTTTGGGTATGTCACCTGTAGTGGAATAGCTGGATCAAATGGTAGATCTATTTTTAATTTTTTGAGGCACCTGCATGCTGTCTTCCATAATGGCTGCACTAATTTACATTCCCACCAACAGTGTGTAAGAGCTGCTCCCTTTTCTCTGTATCCTTGCCAGCGTTTTCATTGTCGTTATATTCATCTTTTTGATAATAGCCATTTTCCTGGGGTCAGATAATATCTGACTGTGGTTTTGCTTTGCATTTCCCTGGTGATCAGGGCTGGTGAGCATCTTTTTATGCACTTATTGATTATTTGTTTGTCTTCTTTTGAGAAATGTCTATTCAGGTCATTTGCCCACTTTTTAATCAGAGTATTTGTTTTTTTGCTGTTGAGTTGTTTGAGTTCTTTGTATATTCTGGATATTAATCCCTTGTCAGATGAATAGTTTGCAAGTACTTTCTCCCACTCTGGAGGTTTTCTCTTCACTCCATTGACTGTGTCCTTTGCTGTGCAGAAGCTTTTTTGTCTGACAATCTCATTTGTCTATTTTTGCTTCTGTTGCCTGTGCTTTTGACGTCTTATCTATACAATCTTTGCCCAGTGTTGACTGTGTCCTTTGCTGTGCAGAAGCTTTTTTGTCTGACAATCTCACTTGTCTATTTTTGCTTCTGTTGCCTGTGCTTTTGACGTCTTATCTATACAATCTTTGCCCAGACCAGTGTCTCGAAGCTTTTCCCCTGTGTTTTCTTCTAGTAGTGTTATAGTTTTGGGTCGACCAGTGTCTCGAAGCTTTTCCCCTGTGTTTTCTTCTAGTAGTGTTATAGTTTTGGGTCTTACATTTAAATCCTTAACCCATTTTGAATTGATTTTTGTATATGGCGAGGGATAGGGGTCATTGTTCTGCATATGAATGTAATTTAGACTATTAAAAGACTACTCTTGCTATTGGGAAAAACAGATTGCAGAGAAGTAACAGCAGGAGCAGAGAGAGGATTCAAGAAGTTTCTACCTTAATCTAGGTCACTATTTCTCAGGATGAAAGTTGTGACCCACTAATGGGTAGTGAAATCAATTCAATGGTTCCGAACAACATTTTTAATGAAACAGCCTCGGCTAGAGTAGAATAGAATAAAACGGAACAGAAAATTGAGTGCATGGCACTGTGCAATGGTAATTACTGTTTCATGACACTCATTGTAGCTATTGGGTTCAAGATTAAAAGGAAACTTCTTACAGATCTTGGTCACAAAAGTCTGAAAGCCACTGGGCTCACTGATTGGGAAGGCGCACTAACATTTACAGGTTGGGTTAAATAATGAAGGCTAGAAAAAGATGACTTAAGAAAGAACTAAGAAAGTGTGGAAGGATAAAGAGAGTGTGATGTGCTAGAGCCGTCAATGGGGTCAAAGACACCCCTGAAAATTAGAAGGGACAAAACAAGGGAAACAGCACATGGGCAAGTCTTACAAGGACCAGGTAAAGACCGGGGTGTAACTAGGGTGGTCCAGAAGGGTAGAGAATAGCTGGAGTGAGTAGCTGCCTCAGATCGTTTGCACTTTGAAGCAGCATCAATCTCAAGAGGCAAAATGCTCTTTTACTTTTAAAAACAGACCCTACCACCAGGTGGCAGGCGTGCACTTAGAGAGGGCCCCGGCTTCCATCTCAGAGCAAGCACATGGGCTCGGCAGGAGCAGGCTGGCTGTGCAGTCGCACTCAAAATGCAGGAGGAGCCTCTCTCATGCGTGGCAAGTGCCCTGGGTGTCCAGGAAACTGAAACAGAAGAATAGTGGTGTCAGGGACTGTGAGATGGGGTAGTGACGTTGCTGGCAATATTCAAGGTGAGCAGGAGAAGCCTGTGAGT
>NW_007732902.1:140455-142047 GCF_000696425.1 Galeopterus variegatus | reverse complement strand
GTGAGTGAGCTTTCCAGAGGGCCAAGGGCATCGTTTCACGCACATCGTCCACAGGCCAGTAGCTCTACAGCATTCCCTTCCATCCAAAAGTTCTCTGGACACATAAGTGCAGGAAATCTGGGATTCGGTATCATCTCTTGTTATGGTTTAAATTGAACCCCCCAAATAATATGGTGAAATCCTAACCCCCAGTACCTGAGAATGTGACCTTATTTTGAAATAGAGTCATTGCAGATGTAATCAGGTAAATTAAGGTGAGGTCATACTGGAGTAGGATGTGCCCCAGATTCAGTATGACTGGTGTCTGCATAAGAGGAGAAGAGACACAGAGACACACACACACAGGGAGACAGCCGTGTGACAATGGAGGCAGAGATTAGAGTGATATGCCACTAGCCTAGGAACACCCGAGGATTGCCGCTGTCACCAGAAGCTAGAAGAGGCAAGGAAGGATTCTCTCTTAGAAGTTTTAGAGGGAGCATAGCCTTGCAAACACCTTGATGTCAGACTTGTAGCCTCCAGAGCTGTGAGAAGGTAACTTGTTTCGAGCCACTTGGTTTGCGATACTTGGTTGCAGCAGCCCTAGGAAACAAATATACTCTCAAAAGTTACGATTTATGTAAAGCATCCCAAAGACTTAAGAAAACCATAGCTTGAGACACATTAACCTAGAATATTTCTTAGAAAAAAAATATTCTTAGAAAAACATGTTTTAATCCCAATCTTTACCTTCTTTTCAATCTGGATACTTTGGTGCACTATTTGTATCATGCTACATTCAGGTCCAACCAGAAAGGAAGAGGTTGAACTGTCAAATCATACCTCGGAGAAAGCCCTATAATGCTCAGAGGTTTGGATTCACAGCATCGGACCAAGCTTCTGTACCATTTCAAGGTTCACTTGGCAGTAGTGATTTCTTTCCTTCCATCTGCTGGAAAGGCTGCCCAGCCCGTTTGTCTGTTGGCAGCAGAGAACTCACAAGAGAAGACCCCTCAGTGGATGCTGTTCCTGTCTGCCCCTCACAACCTTAATCTGGGTGAGAGGAAGGGCAGGAAAGAGGTCTTATCTCTTTCCCCGGGAATGTACCTGTGTGTGAACAACAGAGCAAGAACCAGAAGCTGTCACCATTCCAGTGAATAAAATTAAATCAGAGGGTAAAGTGTTTCAACAAACCTGATAGAATCAAGCTATCTATTAACTAAGATGCTTCTGGCTCATCCCTCTGTCTGTTTAATAGACATTAACATCAATGACCAGCGCTCTGCAGTAAAACAGGGAATAACAGAGCCACGTGCAAGCGGGGTTGTCCCAGGAGTGGAGGGAGAAAGTTGCTGAGGAGAGATGAAATATGAGGGACTCTGGGGAGGTGACAGTGGTGGCTGCCTTGTCCAAAAGAGTCCATTTTCTCATGTGGATCTGACATGGAGATTATGTGATGTGAACTTATTTCTTTGTTTTGTCCTGTTGGGGGGTTACCATGGAAATCAAGGCAATGCAAGGAAAGCTGCATCTCATTACTGATGGGAAAATGTCAGTCTGTAGGGTCAGAAACACTCGCAGGAAATGTGGAGGTGGCTTCAGGAGGTGACGGG
>NW_007732902.1:136649-139957 GCF_000696425.1 Galeopterus variegatus | reverse complement strand
TCAGTCTGTAGGGTCAGAAACACTCGCAGGAAATGTGGAGGTGGCTTCAGGAGGTGACGGGCAGTCCAAAGTAACCACAACACCCAGAACTCAGACTCTGTAACACCCTCTCATTGCTCACACTCTAAAACAACAGTTTTCCTAAGAGAAAATTACAGGTAAAGCTAAGTGTTATTCTGCAAGACATAAAAGGTTCCTGCCGTATTCTAATTAGACAGGCAGCTTTCCAGCAGCTTAGAACAAAGCCAGAGCTTAAATTCAGATTTAGGCAGCACAAATTACTTAAGGAGGTTTGGGGGTACTGAGGGATTTTGCTAATTCCCCAGTGACTTTTCAGCATATCTGTACTTATTGGAAAGAAATGAACTCTCACTGGAAATTATTAACTTATATTCCTAATTTCCATACCTCGAGAAATACTGGGAATCAGAGGGAAGGAAAAGTGAATGGCCACACTTCCCACCAGCAGAGAGAATCCCAGAACCTAGGGATCCCCCAGGTAACCCCAATTCCTACTTTCTAGTTGACTAGAGGCTTTCACAGGCTGCACGATAGTTACCTCCAGATCTAACACAGGAACTAGATCTCCTGATTCCCAGGCCAATTTCTCCCCCAGTGAGCTCTGGCATGTGATGGCCTGAGATTAAATTCCTGCCTAACTACCTCCAGGCTGTTTGACCTGGATAAGTCACTTCACTTTTCCAGTCTTCTTCTTCTTCTCCATGAAATGAAGACAACAAAAGCTTTTCTTTCTTCCTGCCTCACAGAGCGGTTATGTAGCTCAGGAGAGATTAGTAAAGAAAGTCTTCAGAAGCCGGCAGACAGTTTACAAAGGGAAGATATTATTAGGACTTCCTCTTCGTGTGCAGACTTCCTTCCACAGATGTTGAATGACAAGATGGCAGCCCCAGGGCTCCTGAGATCCTGCCAGGAAGATGGTAACAGAAACACCCAAACTTGGCGTCATTTTTTTTTTTTTTTTAATATCTTAGTGCGCAGAGCTTTGCGTGGGTTATCAAACCTCCTGAAAAGAAGCATGGTACCCTCTCCCTTTCCCCACTTCCAGTCAGCCCCCAGCCTTGGCTTGCACCTGCCAAAGGGCAAAAGAGAAAAATGTGGGGACACACAAGGGCATCTCCTGTGCCACATTCCCATTGCTTAATCCTTCTGGCCAGGCTTGCATCTTAACCTAAAACATAAGAGAAAGGACAATTACTATAAGATATTACCCATCTGCCTTTGATTTCAGTTTCCTCTCTGTAAAATAGTTTCAATAGTAGTTTCCATTTTCAAAACATGTGAAATAATAAAGAAACATTATTATTTGTGTCATCTTTCATTCTAGTGCCAAGCTCGAGATTAAATATACCGTACTTAAGGGGCAGGAGGATCGCCTGCTGTAACAGGTACTCAATAAATATTTATTGAAGGAATAAATAAATAAATGGAGAATATTCATGACTAGAAATATTTAGCAGTGAAATCATTTATTTTAAAAAATTTTACCTGAAACCCTGACATCTTGCAGAGCCAATTCAGCCTATGTCATTTCCCTACAGAGATTCCTGAGGCACCTCCTTAAATCCCAAGAACAGAGAGAAACCATAGCTATGAAACCCTGTAGAAGCATTAATATTTTTATTCTTATATTTCAGCATTTACTCCATACTGAGACATCTATTTTTCAAAAAAAACAACTAAAAAACCCTGTCAGTTAGGTTTGTTCAAAGATTGTTTTGTTTATATCTCACACATTTCCATCAAATTGGAATCTAAATTCCCCAATAATCATTACCATGTAATTACATACAAATTGTATATTCTGTTTAACATTCCTTGAGGCTGTTCCATCTAGTTGGGCTTGTTAGTGGAAGTAATTGTCAGAAAACCTAAGAAGCAAAAGGATTCCCTAATGTGCCCGGTTTTACCAAGATTGCACAGTACGGTGTTAATCTAAACAAGAAACTCTTCCCATGGGTTCCAGATGCAGCCAGTACTGTCAAGTACAGCTTCTGAAGTTGGATGAAAATATTTATATTTTGTGTGTGTGTGTCTGAATAGGAATCTGGAAATGTATTCTCATGCTGTTTACTACAAGGGGGATTTATACAGGAAAAGTCTTAGTGTTGGAGCCTCTATTAGTCTGCTAGGGTTACCGTAACAAAATACCACAGACTGATGGCCTGAACAACAGAAATTTGTTTCCTCACAGTTCTGGAGGCTAGAAGTCCGAGCTCAAGGTGTCACCGAGGTTGGTTTCATTCTGAGATCTGTCTATTCGCCTTGCAGATAGTCATCTTTTCTCCATATCCTCGTATGTCTTTCCTCTGTGCGTGCACATGTCTGTGTGCAAATTTCCTCTTCCCATAAGGACACCAGTCATACTGGATTAGGGGCCACCTGAATGACCTCATTTTAACTTAGTTAAAGGCCTCTTTACAACCCCTATCTCTAAATACAGTCACATTCTGAGGTACTGGGAATTAGAATTTCAACATATGGTGGGGAGAGGGGATGATTCCGAGATTAAATATACTTAAAACATAAGAGAAGGGAACTTAGAGGTCCCCTCATCCATGTCTCATTCAAAGGTACTACAGTAGATCTTTAACATTTGGGGAAACCCAAATAAGTTCCACTACAGATTATGATTTCCTTCATAAAAGTATGGTAAGCTTAATGGAAAAAAGCAAAGTGATCTCTTTGGACTCTTAGAGACGGTTATTGCAAATGAGTCGATAAATAGAGAACAGGTCAGTCTGGTAACGATGGAGATGCTGACCGCTGGCTAGGCTCACTCACCAGCTGAAAGATTGTTCCTGCACAATAGCTTTAAAGCACCCCCGATTCCCAGCTGCAAGCCAATCTATACATTGCTACGTATCATGGCCTTTTCAGATCACTTTCAAATAATTTAAACCCTGGAGTTTACATCTAAGATAAAGGTCCATTGCATTAAAAAAAAAAATCAAATAGGTAACCCCACAAAAGTCTATACATTGCTACGTATCATGGCCTTTTCAGATCACTTTCAAATAATTTAAACCCTGGAGGTTACATCTAAGATAAAGGTCCATTGCATTAAAAAAAAAAATCAAATAGGTAACCCCACAAAAATATACAAATTCATCTCTCTCTAGTGTTAGGGTTTTTCACATTAATCACATTTTTAAAAATAGGTAAGAGATGCATGTGACATAAAATTCAAAATGACAAAGAGCCAAGTGAAGAATAAGTTTATCTCCCTTGTCCTCTCCCCAAAGACAACCACTGTCAATCATTTTTGCCTATCCTTCCAGAGGTGTTCC
>NW_007732902.1:126778-134713 GCF_000696425.1 Galeopterus variegatus | reverse complement strand
ATACAAATTCATCTCTCTCTAGTGTTAGGGTTTTTCACATTAATCACATTTTTAAAAATAGGAAAGAGATGCATGTGACATAAAATTCAAAATGACAAAGAGCCAAGTGAAGAATAAGTTTATCTCCCTTGTCCTCTCCCCAAAGACAACCACTGTCAATCATTTTTGCCTATCCTTCCAGAGGTGTTCCATGTTTATGCAAGCACATAAGTCATAAGTGTGCGCTTGTATCAATTTATGATGGGGTTAGATCACGATAAACCCATTGTAAGTTAAAAATGTGTTTAATACACCTGACCTACTGAACATCATGGCCTAGCTTGGCCTACTTTAAACTCACTCAGAACACTTCCAGTAGCCTACACTTGGGCAAAATCATTTACCCCAGAGCCTACTTCATGACAAAGTGCTGAATATCTCATGTAATTTATTGAATACTGTATTGAATTATGGTTTCCACCAAATGCATAATGCTTTCACACCATTGTGAAGTTGAAAAATTGTAAGTCGAACCATTTTAAGTTGGGGATTGTCTGTATGAAGTTCCCCCTCCCCCACCTCCTTTCCTCTTTATATTATTTTGGCAGCATTTGCAGGAACAGAATCCCAGTGAATGTGGAGATTTCACACAGCCCGCCCCGCTTTCCCTGGGACTGGGGCTAGGGTCCAGGGGCCTCCCACAGCGCATGTGTGCAGCGGCCCAGACGTGCCCAGATTGCTACTGGTCCTCCCAGGTCACAGTTGAGATGTCCCCAGTCTTCCCAGATGGGAACACATGGTCTGCCAGGCCCAGTGGCTCTTTCTGCTGCTCCTGGGCCTCACAGTGAGGCTGTCCCAGGCCCCCTCTGCTGGGCCTCCCGTGGCCACCCCTCACTCCCCCTTGACCCGGCAGGCCATTCCTGGGCACTGCAGGGAAAGTGCAGAGCAGGATCCCTCCAGGAAGAATCCTCAGCCCTCATCACCCTGTCCCTTCTCCTCGTCTTTCTCTTCCTTCCTCAGCCCCAAGGAAATCTTTTCTAGTTTGAGGTAAAGAGAGCTTCTTTGTCTTGGGATATCCTCTAAATGTTTTTCCTGAGCTCAAAGTTCCTTGCATTTCCCTATCATTTTTGTGGAAACCAAAGCCAGGAAGAGTCTTGCCAGTTATTTTCTTTCTTCTGCTCAGTCACCTTCCTCTTCTGAGGGGTGAGCAAGAGAGATCTAAAGCCATTTGAAGGGTGGCAGGGGAACACAGCCTATCATCCAGTCCTTCCTCAGCATGGCCCTGAGAGCACCACATCTTCCAGCTCTGACCCACCTCCACCAGCCTGTGCCACCCGTCCCTCCCTGTACTGCAGCCACAAGGTCTTTCCAGTCCTTTCTACTCAGTGGGCTCCTCACACCACAGGGCCTTTGCACATGCTGTTCCCTCTTTCTGGAAGATCCTCACCCTTTTCTATAGTAATTAACCCCTTTCAGCTCAAGTGTCACTTCCTCAGGAGCCATTCTGGGCCTCTTTGTCCCTTTTAAAACTATTTCACGGCACAATGCACCCCTCCTGGTGGCCATTGCCGCATTTATTATTCATGTGCTTGCCTTCCACTCCCAGCTGTAAGCTCCATAAACACAGAGACTGTGTGGCAGAGTGCCTGGAACTAAAATAAATGCTGGATTGAATCAATGAATGAATGAAGGCACTCAATGAATAAATGCTGAATGAATGAATGAATGAATGAATGTGCTATACTGCTTCCTTTCTCCTCAGCTCTCTGCTCATCTCTCTCTGTGAACCTATCTGATTTAGCTTTTATATCTATCATCAATCAATGAGATACACATTTTCTACTGGCTATTAAAATAACCTTCTATATTACATCTCTTTAAACCTCCCATCTTAGCTACTTGCACGTGGCTGCACTCAGGGGCTTCTGGCTAAATTTTTGATCTACCATTTAATTCATCTGTGGGTGCCGTAGAGAGCCAACCACTTTCAAATAATGTCCTTCTTTTCTTTATACTAAGCCTTTGTTTTAAATATGAATTATGCATTTCCACCTGAAGTCTTGAATACTTTTGACCTTGATTTAGCCTGCAGTCTTTGGGTGATGGGAATGAGAAATCTGAATTGCATGCAGTTTTCAGCTAAAGGAAACCAACTTATGAGTTGTCTTGCAGATCATGTGGTTCTGTACAATGAATGGCCTGCTTTGTTTAATGACTGGCAGGCCTGTGAGTCACACTCGTGTAATTAACTCACCAGTGTAGTTCACTCACCCTGTTGATGAGCTCATTCAAAGGGGTAGCCACCTGCCAGAAAGTTCTTCAGTCCTCTAACCAGATAACCCATCCATAAACATCAACACTCTTCAGAAACCAAAATTACATCAGTGAATTAGAATTTAGGAGATCTTCAGCTAACTCCTAGAAGTGGCATTAGGCTGGATGCTGAGACATGGTGGATGTTGAGAGGTGGTGGCTCCAACATTTCTGCAACCCACCTGCAACCCAACACACAGAAAAACAGGAGCAGCAATTTGATTGGAAGACAGGGCTTGCAGCAGCTTTTCGGTAGAAAATGTCAAATGTTGACATCAGTCAGAAAGCCAACAGATGGAAATCACGAGGGAAGGCTACATGTTGCCCCGTTCCCCACCTCTTCGCATCAATTGGTATTTAAGTTCTTGTTGTCTCTACTTACTCCTGAAAACAAACTGCTGATTTTGTCTGATGTTTTTTTCTCCTGGAATAATGGTAACTTTTAATAATGGCATTGCTCCTTGAAGCCTTCAAAATTGAGAATGTGCTTAACTCACCTTGCACTGTGTCTAGCACCAGGAAAAAAAATCTGCTTAATTATTGCATCGTGATCCCGAGAATCTATAGTAACACAAAGAGGTTAAAATATGGGGTATCCATATACATTTCTTTCATACACATTAGAACAATATATTTTACTTTCGTGCTATTTAAGATTTAGAACTTTCAGAAGTAGTTGTGAGTTTTGTTGTTTTTTCCTATTCGCATTTTATTAGGTTTAATTTCTCTCCCTCCTCGCCTCCCTTCTCCTCTCCTCTTCTTTCCTTTCTCTCTCTCTCTCTGTTTCTCTTTCTGGTTGTTTTGGTCCACCAAAACATGGTTGGGGAAAAAAAAAAACATTAAAAAGAAGATTCTCGTCTCCTCTTTAGAAATCAACTCATTAAACCCTCCTAAGCCAAAATGTAATATTTCCCACAATTTCAAAAACAGCTGGACAAAATGACAGTAATGTTTTAGGAGCCCCAAAGTGAGAAAGATGTCCCATTCAACAGTGAGGAGATAATTTTCTAAAATATTTTCTTACATTTCAAGATACATTTAGATTTGCAGTTTCATTTTCCAAGAGGCTCCATCAAAGAACTGACCCTGCAATTCAGATAAATGGCCACAAGGTGGGGCGAGTGGTACGACCAGGACCAAATTGAAGCGGCAGCACTTTCCAGGAAATGTTGAAATATACATTTTATTTTTCCCCTATACGATTCTCTATGAGACAATCGACCCTGTACGGTCTTATTAGATGGTATCAAAGCCATGACACTTCATATACCAAAGGTTTACATAAAGGAAAATAAATATGAACCTTGGAAGTGTGATTATTGGTGCACCTGTTCCCTGGAGAGATAGGAAACCCGTGGGGCAGAACTATCTCTTCTCATCTTGTGCTCCTGATGGGTGAATTGATGGCACTGTGGGAAACATCCTGCCCTGAAAGGTGCTCAGCAAATGCTTGTTGACTTAAAGTCTGCGTCATCAAGAGGAACCACATCACAGCCATCAAACCCTGACTTAATCATACCCTCGCTTCTAACTTCTCTCCTGGGTCCTTCCCTTTGGGACCGCATCTTTCTGGACTGACTGCAGTTGGGCACTCCTCTGGGCTTTACACTCTGGGACCCCTGTCAGGCTACAGGAGTGAAAAAAGTTTGATCTAGGCAGTCAGCTGGGGTTGAATCCTGCACCGCGGGCCCTTAGCTGGCTGAGGTGGGTGCAGCTTGAGGACAGAGTCCTTGCCTGTGCCCCTTTCACTTTCAGTGTGAAAACCCACCTGCAACCCAACACACAGAAAAATAAACACAAGATCATACATGTGGCTGGCTGAATTACAATACGAGTTGAACTCCAGCCTTGCAGGGCATCACTGTTAAAGTGGGGGCACTGACTGAGAAAGAACAGGGTCCTGTAAGTTGGGGTGGGGATGTGTAGGATGACCCTGAGGAAGCTAGAGACACTGAGACCCCAAATTCTGATGAGTCTTTGCTAGCGGAAGAGGTTTCTCGACCACAGCACCAGCAGCCTCCTCATCCCCAGCGGAGGTGGTCCCAACACCAGAGGATGTGGTTTCCTAACCCCAGCGGTAGTTGCCTTTCCACATCCTTCAGAGGGGATTTACCCTGCATGGCCTGAGGAACAGAAATGGCCTCCCCTGAGCTAGTTACCAAACAAGACAACACTGATTCTCCTCAGGGCCCACCCCACCAGCCCTCTTTGCTTCTAGACCTGTAACTAGACTCAAGTCCCAGAAGACCCTTCAAGGTAAGGTACACAGTTTGATCCATAGGGAGGTGCATTACACTCCAAAAGAACTACTTTATTTTTCCAATTTATACAGACAGAAATCCAGAGAATTTGTGTGAGAAAGGTTATTATGGGTGTAGGATAATGGTGAAAAATCAGAAAGTTGGCTCAGGCCCACTTTAGAGATATGGGCCCACTAAGCAGAGATTCTACATTTAACGTTACAGTTCGGGACATCAGGAAGGGCTGCAGGCTTGGTTTGTTGGCTGAAATGTGGGTCAAAACATGGCCCACCATGAGTGAACTGAAAATGCCTGATCTCCTTGGTTTAATGTAGAGGAAGGGATTCGAAGACTAAGGGAGAGTGCAATGTTAGAGCGCATTTGTCATTTAAGACCTGCTCACCTGCACTGGGAGGCTCCAGAAGACATACCTTTCACCGATACTTTGAGAAATAAATTCATGAGGGGAGTCCCAGCATTTTTGAAGAGCACTGTGATTACTCTTTTCTGTAGACCAGACCGTACAGTGGAAACTGCAGCTATGCAAGAGGAAAACCTAAATGCAATGCAAGTAATCGGGTCCTGGGGCGGCAGGGGCCAAGTGGTGTCACTCAACCACAAAGGTGATTTGGGCATGGTCTGTAATAGACAGCAGAGTCACAGCAGCAATCAGAAGAGTCTGACTTCCTCAGATTATTTATATTGACTGGTTAATCATGGTGTTCCTAGAAGTGAAATAGATTGGAAGCCTACTAAACCCTTACTTGATTCTTATAAGCAGAAAAATTCCAAGTCAAGTGAACAAAAGTCTAACTCGAATCATAAAACGAAAGTCATAGCCCCTCCAGTTTCCAGAGTTGAGCCAGTTCACAGGCCCAGAACCCCTTGAATGAAGGGGAGGGCAGATTCCCTTGAAGGAAGACAATGGACAACTTATATTGTTAATCTTCCTCCCTGACATCCCCAAAGGGACCTGTGCCCTTTTACCAGGGTTACTGTGTATGGGGGGGAAAGGGAATAATTAGACCTTTGGGGGTCTACCGGACACTGGCTCTGAATTGACATTGATTCCAGGAGATCCGGCACATCACCATGGCCCTCTGGTCAGAGTAGGGGCTTATGGAAGTCAGGTGGTCAGTGGAGTATTAGCTCAGGTCCACCTCACAGTGGATCCAGTGGGTCCCTGAACCCATTCTGTATTTCCCCAGTTCCAGAATGCATAATCAGAATAAACATACTTATCAGCTGGCAGAATCCCCACACTGGTCCCCTAACCTGTCAAGTGAGGGCTATTATGGTGGGAAAGGCCAAATGGAAGCCATTAGAACTGCCCCTACCTAGGAAAATAGTAGATCAAAAACAATACCACAATCCTAAAAAAGTTTCAGAGATTAGTGCCACCATCAAGGACTTCAAGGAAAGAGGCGGGGTAGTGATTCCCACCACATCCCCATTCGACTCTTGCAATGGGCCTGTGTAGAAGACAGATGGATCTTCTAGAATAACAGCAGATTACCATAAGCTTAACCAAGTGGTGACTCCAATTGCAACTGCTGTACCAGATGTGGTTTTATTGTTTGAGCAAATTAACATGTCCCTTGGTGCCTGGTGTGCAGCTATTGATCTGACAAATGCCTTTTTCTCTGTCCCTGTCCATAAGGCCCACTAATAGCAGTTTGCTTTCAGCTGGCAAAGCCAGAAATACACCTTCACCACCCTACCTCAGCCCTATGCCATCTTTTAATTTGCAGGATCTCGATTACCTTTCTTTCATCAAGACGTCGTGCTGGTCCATCCTGTTGATGACATTATGTTGACTGAACCTGGTAGGTGAGAAGTAGCAGCTGCTCTAGACTTATTGGTAAGATATTTGCAAGTCAGAGAGTAAAAAGTAAAGCCAGCTAAAATACAGGGGCCTTCCACCTCAGTGAAATTTCTAGAGGTCCAGTGCTATGGGGCATGTCTAATGTGAAGCATAAGTTATTGCATCTGAACCTCCTGCAACCAAGAAAGAGGCACAATGCCTAGTGGGTCTATTTGTGTTTTGGAGGCAATGTATCCCACATTTGGGTGTGTTACTCCAGCCCATTTACCAAGTGATCCAAAATGCTGCTAGGTTTGAGTGGGGCCCAGAATGACAGAAGGCTCTGCAGCAGGTCCAGGCTGCTGTGCAAGCTGCTCTGCCACTTGGGCCATTTAATCCAGCAGATCCAGTGGTACGTAAGGTGTCAGTGGCAGATGGGGACGCTGTTTGGAGCCTTTGGCAGGCCCTTACAGATGAATCACAGTGGAGGCTTTTAGAATTTAGGAGCAAGGCCCTGCCATCATCAGCAAATAACTGCTCTCCTTTTGAGAAACAGCACTTGGCCTGCTACTGGGCTCTAGTAGAAACTGAACCCTTGACCATGAGCCACCAAGTTACCATGCAACCTGAGCTACCCATCACGAAATGGGTGTTGTCTGAGGTTGGCCATCACTGGCTTGTCCAGCAGGAGGTTGCACCTGCAGCTGGAGCAGGGATCTGGGGGGACTGTGTGGCTCTGGGGAGGCCTCCCAGCCTGCCCACTCCTCTCTTTCTCCCCAGGCTCCCTTCTCATTGTGTCCCACAGCTCCACAATAGGAACATGACTCAGCGCTAAGAACACAAGGAGGAGCTTTGGTCCACATTTACATTCAGAGAGTCCCCAAGGGCTAGATAAAAAGGACACTCGTTTGAAGGAACCCAAGATGAAGAGAAGATGCACCTGCTCTGGCTCTCAGGTGTTCATTCACTCAGTTTATTGTGGATGTGAGTGCCCTTCCGCTTACGTCATGCAGCATGGTTGGACATCTGCAGAAACTGTTGCCACCTGCAAGCAGTTCCTGGCCAAGAGACTGCAGGGAGCAGCTGCAGCTTTGGATAATTCAAATTATACCCAAGACCATGGGACGCCACTAAGAAGTGGTGCTAAAGCAGAACTTCTGGAGTCGACGAGAGCTCAGCTCCGCTGCAGAGAGGGAGTTTTGATTGGCAGGGGCTGGGGAGGCCTCCTCCTACTTTGTCCTGTGATTGTTGTTCTTTTTAGGTTGATAGATGATCACAAAAAGCATTACATATGGTCTTAGTATTTCTTTGTCTCCACTGTGTGCCTTATTCATATTTGAGATCAATAAGTTTGTTGGAGTGAGCAGGACTGTAACCATGTTGGGACCTAAACCATGTTGGGGCTGTAGACAAATTTTTAAAAGACAGTTTTTTTCTTAGTATGTATTTCTCTGAATTCCCTCTTTTCCCATGGGTATTTGATATCTTGGTTATGAGGCACAGTGACATGATTCACATAAATGTAAAGCTGTTTTCCAGTCAGCCTGGAGCTGCAGACTTGCTCTAAGACATGTGCTATCCGGACCCTGAGAAATCAAA
>NW_007732902.1:123957-126094 GCF_000696425.1 Galeopterus variegatus | reverse complement strand
ATGTTGGGGCTGTAGACAAATTTTTAAAAGACAGTTTTTTTCTTAGTATGTATTTCTCTGAGTTCCCTCTTTTCCCATGGGTATTTGATATCTTGGTTATGAGGCACAGTGACATGATTCACATAAATGTAAAGTTGTTTTCCTTGTAAAGCTGTTTTCCAGTCAGCCTGGAGCTGCAGACTTGCTCTAAGACATGTGCTATCCGGACCCTGAGAAATCAAAGAAGACATTGGTAAAGCTATGGTGATTCCACCCCTCCAGCAGGACCCTGAGATAACAGCAAAGATGGGAACAGAAACCAGCGGGGGCCTTGGTGAGGCCTTGTACCTGGGTCCTTGCAGGAAGCCCCCTAAGCTCACGTCCCCCTCCCTCCTGCTTTTCACTTCCCATGTTCCATGTCCTCAGCCCTCTCTTTAAAAACCTCTCAGTAAATCTGAGTCTGTGAGATGGGTCTAGTCTGGCCATTCACCTTCCAGTTTACCTAACATCTCTCCTCAGGTGACCAGTCTTCCTGAATACAAACTGACTTCCATCTTCACCAACAATTTAACTTTGGGGTTGTTTGTTTTAGTTTGGGGGCAGGCAGCCAGACTTGGGTTTGGTAACAGATTTGGGGGAGTGTCGGCCAGGAGCTGGATGCCCTGGGGTAACAGATGTTGACAAGCCAAGCCAGGGTTTCTGTTTGGGGCAGGCAACCAGACCTGCGCCCTGTAACAAGATTTGGCAAGTGTAAGTCAGGACTGAGTGTCCCCCCATATCAAATTGAATAATAAGTACTATAGCTGACGTTTCTAAAGAGATTTCCTAGGCCAGATTCTGGGTTCAGTGCTGCACAAGTGTAGAAAGACTTGCTCCATGAGACAGGCACTCTAAGCACCTCCATTTTGCAGATCAGGAAACTGATCCTTGGAGAAATCAAAAAACAGTGCCAGGTCACACGGGCAAATTCATCTCCTGAAGCCCCAGGTTCAGTCACCTCCACGTTTTCATTTCTTCCTCAGCACTAGATGTCTTCGAATCCTCCTGAAACACTTTAAGGAAGATAAACATACACTTAAGTCCTGAGCAGCCGCTGGCTATGTCTGCAACATGCAGTGACTAGAAATGGAGAAAAAGAGGCAGCTCCAGACCCAGAGTGGATTAGTTCCAAGTAATGAGATTTTTATCTTCAATAGAATCACAGACCAGGTGAGGACAGGGCGATAGTGATGTCTGGAAGGAACTTCAGCTCTTTACCAATAGTTTTCTTTCAGGAGAAAGGGAGAATGAATAGGTTCTATTTTACTAATTTTTAAAATTCCAATTAAGAAAGCATTTTTAAGTAGAGAGAAAATTCAGCGAAGTGTGAAGCATATCTTAAGAAGCTTGGGGCGCCCCAGACATTGCAAAGAGAAGCTCCCTCATCAGGTGGGACATGATCAAGTGTGGAGGGAGGTGCACTTGGAGTCCTTGGCTGGGGGCCTCTGCTGGGGTCTCTTTCTCTGACCGCAGGTGGCAGTGCTGGGCCATGCTCAGGCCTGCCCAAGCTTCCTGCAGGTGCAAGAGAAAATCCCAGCGCAGGGTGGCTGAGGGGATTTGGGAAAGGATCGCCCATTACCCCTGGGTCACATCTGCTCTTGCTGCTGCCGCTGCCACTGCAGGGTGAGGAAAGGGGAGAAGGGGGCCCTCCTGGAACGGTTTAAGGGCATCCCACTTGTCCTGAGCGTGTCAGCAGGAGGTAGCCATTGCCAGCTTTGATTTTTGTTCAAAGGAAACTACCTCCCTCAAAACTCACAACCCTTCCCCTTTCTCCTTCTCTTTCCTGGAACCAAAATCTGCAAGCACAAACCTAGCACCAGCCTTCCACCTTTTCACATGGTTGCCTGTCCATTCACGTCCAGGTCCTTTATCTTTGCATTTCTAGTCTCTGATGCTATGCCTGACCCACAGTAGTGCCAGTTAGTGGCTGTTTCATGAAATAATAGATTAGCTCTAACCTCTAGATTGCCTGAGGAAGCATGGAACAAATTAACAGATCCCGTCCCTGCCTGCGAGCTTCCACTAGAGATGAGACTGCAGAAAGCAGGCAGGAATGCGGCCGTTAGGGGACTGAAAGTGGGAAATGTGTAGAAATGGAAAGACATATGTCCCCCACCTC
>NW_007732902.1:122788-123441 GCF_000696425.1 Galeopterus variegatus | reverse complement strand
ATAATAGATTAGCTCTAACCTCTAGATTGCCTGAGGAAGCATGGAACAAATTAACAGATCCTGTCCCTGCCTGCGAGCTTCCACTAGAGATGAGACTGCAGAAAGCAGGCAGGAATGCAGCCGTTAGGGGACTGAAAGTGGGAAATGTGTAGAAATGGAAAGACATATGTCCCCCACCTCTCAGCTTGTCCAGGGCATTACCTTCACGGGAGCGTGTCCACCCACAGGGGACATGACCAGCAACTGTTTGCAGAATAGCCTGTGTTCCCAACAGCCCCTGTCACTTCAGCTGATTCCTTCAATTCTATGTGTAAAAAGAAAGCTACCCCTGTCCCCACAACAAAGTGCCCATTGCCATCTGGGGAACAGCACTTACTCCAGGAGCCTAGTCAGGCTTCAGAGGAAAATGAGAGCTTCTGTGGTAGCTGCATTTCTAAAAATTAACCTTCATATTTTAAAATGATATGAATGTATCCCAAGGGCTTGTGGTAAAGAGCAATATTTTTATAAAGCATCTTATAAATATGAAATACTGCAACTCATGTTGATGAGTTGGCATGAAATCTTCAGTGTGTTTGCTTAACACACTGAAGGGGCATTCTGCAGCTGTATATTTGGGACTAAACCTAAAAATTGTTGTCAGTCATGATGTC
>NW_007732902.1:121268-122269 GCF_000696425.1 Galeopterus variegatus | reverse complement strand
AGCAGCAAAGCAGCAATTTGGCTCAACCACAGAGCTCAAGTGCTGGTCCCCACAGGAAATTCCTCCATTTTAGAAGTAAGCAAAAGACAACAAACTGGTTCCAGTGCAGAGTTTAAATGGTGGGAACAGCAAATAATCCAACACAGAACTGAAAGAAAAAACAAAGTACCCACAACCACAGACAAAGTTTGATAGTAACTAGTAAAGGTCTCATTTCTCCAAAGAACACCTATAACACATAGAAGGACTGGAAGTTCCCTGGGATACCAAACCAGAAAGGGGGGAGGGCCGGGGGCCTCAGCAATGCCCCCCAACACCTGCAACAATCCTGAGGGTGGGGGCCTCAGGCCTTGGTCATGCTCCCTTGACACACACAGCCAGCCCAGCAGTGACCACTGAGCCACTGCAGGAAGTACNCATGCTCCCTTGACACACACAGCCAGCCCAGCAGTGACCACTGAGCCACTGCAGGAAGTACTCTGGGCTCTCCTGACCCAGGTAGTGGGGGGGCAAGGGACTCAGCCCCACACCCCCAATGCATGCCACCAGCCCAGCGATGACCACCAAGCTGCTGCAGGAAGCACTCTGGGCTCTCCCAAGCAGGGGTGGTGGGAGGCCTCAGGCATTGGCCATGTCCACCCGACATGTTCAACCAGCCCAGTGACGACCACCAAGCCGCAACAAGAAGGAAGGGCCCCGGGTTCCTGTGCTGGGATGGTGGGGGGCAAAGGCTTTTCCACAACCCCCTAACATTTGCATCCAGCCCAACAATGACCAAGCCACCACTGGAAGCCCCCAGTCTCCCCTATGGGAATAAGGGGAGTGCCACAGGCCTCAATCCTGCCCCTCCTCCTCCCTTCTTCTTCCATCCCATTTCCTTCCCCTTCCCCTCTCACCCTCCCTCCCAACTGCTCTGCAACAACATCCTAGAATGTAAAAAAATCAATAAAATTTCATTTTCTTTAAAAAAAATCATTTGTGTTCAGTATGAAGCAATTATT
>NW_007732902.1:118715-120127 GCF_000696425.1 Galeopterus variegatus | reverse complement strand
TGGGGTCAGAGCTTGAGCGTGTTCTGAGAAGGATGAGATGCCCCTGAAAGATTTAAGCAGGAAGTAATACGACTGGTTTGAGGTTTGAATAATCAAGATTATTCTCTTGATTGTGGTGGAGGTTACATGGATCTATACGTGCGATGTGATTGTGTAGACACATGTGTGTGCACACACATACACACACAGGGGAAGTCCGATGAATCCTGTGCATTACCCATGTCAATTTCCTGGTTCCATACTGTTCTATAGCTATGCAAGATGTTGCTGTGTGTGAACTCCGAAAGAGCCAGTCCTTCAAGGTGGATCCTGAAGTGGTTAACTGGGTCTCAGTTCAAACTGGAGCCAAGTAGCCATTTGCTAACTAGAGGTTACACACGTACCCTGTTTGGGACTGCCACAAGCTACCTGTTCCTGCTTCTGCTGTCAGTCAACTGCTGCCACCTGAACTTAACCAATGGATGGTAACCTGTCAAGTGTTAACTGGTCAGAACTCAACAAGCCAGAATCCCTCTTTTGCATAATGGGCTGAGCCAATCAGGACTGAGCAAGCTCAAGTCCCTCATTTGCATAGGAGGACCTCCGTGGGAACCCAGTGGGAACTTTTGCTATATAATACAGTCTCTCTGTGTGCTGGCAGAGTGCACTTTCGTTTGTTTCAAAGGTTGCACCTCCCCAGTTTGCAACTGTTTGCCAAACAAGGTTATCTGTGTCCTCAGATTTCCTTCTCGGTGAATTCATTAACATGTGTTACCACTGAGGGGAAAGTGGGTGAAGGGTCCATGGGATATCCCTGTACATTGTTTTGGTTTTTTGTTTTGTTTTGATTTTTGCAACTTCCCGTGATTTATAATGATTTCAAGATAAAATGTTTAGAATAAGAAAGATCATTCTGGCTCATTGTGGAGAATGGATGGGAGACATTTGCAGCAGACAGGGCCAGAAATGGCTTGGAACAGAGGTTCTACCAAGGCAGATCTACAGAGGTAGATGGATTTGAAATGTATTTTTAAAATAGAACAAACAGGACTTCCCAACAGATTAGATGTTGGCGGGGGAGGAGGAAGAAGGGGAAGAAATTAAGGATAACTCAGAAGTTTTTGGCTTAAGCAATTGGGTAATGGTAGTGACATTCTATGAGGCTTTTTTTTCCCCCTGAAATTAATATCCTTGGGAAAAAATGCTCCAGCTGGCTGTCACTTCAAAATGATAAATCTAAATAAATATCTTGTAAACAATGTACTATTAATAACAGTTGGGGGGGGAAATAGAGTAGATTTCAGTCCAGAAGTTGAATTGAAGTTAGAAAATCTGGGCTCTAATCAAGGTTTTGCTATGAATCGTGTGACCCTGGATGAGTCACTTAATTCCCTCAGAGCCTTGTTTTCTAATCTGCAAAAAAATGGACTAAA
>NW_007732902.1:112716-117583 GCF_000696425.1 Galeopterus variegatus | reverse complement strand
GATACGGTGAGTGTCCATTTAGTGGGTGGCCTGGCTCACTGCCTGGACACGCTGCTACATTCAGCCTCCCCTGCTGCTGCAATTAGACTATGTTCCTCACTTCTTATCCTAAACTACAGGCAGGGTCATTTCCCTGGAGGCTGTATATCGGGTCTGGTTGGACTGACACACTAAATTTATTAAACTGTAGGTTTGCCTATCCAAGTAACTCACAGTATAAAGCTCTGTCTTTGAGAAGGCATGGCCTCCAGGACACTAGCACGAACCCTACATTCATATGAAAGCCCTAAGAAATCAAGACCCCACCCAAGTACAAAACAGGCCCACTCCATCTCCACTTCTACTCAACAGACTCTTAGTGACGGCCACTGTGTGATAGGATGTGCCAGGGAGACAGGGAGCAGCTGCCACTTTAGAGTGTCTTGCTAAGGCCACTTATCCTAGGAAGAGACAACCAGAAACTCAGTCCTGGGAGCCCCTTCCTCAATGAGCAAATCACTTTTCAGACCACACATGATTGGGTTTTTCAGGGAGTGGTCTCTGGATGACACAAACAGTCCAAACACAGCCAATCTGTGTGTAAGAGATGCTGCTGTCACTTCTAATGGACAGACGATCAGAGTTTTTGAAAGAACTAAACCTGAATTCTGATAGCCAAACAGCCTTACATAAAATTTCCTGTTCATTTGCCTCCAGTGTTTTTTAGCTATTTTCCATATTCAATACTTGCTTTGTGTCAGGTACTCTTTTAAATCCTTATGTGGGAACTCACTTAGTCCTCATGACAATCCTATGAGATAGGCCACATTATTACCCGCAAAGGGAAACCGGGGCATAGAGATCTGAGGTAACTTACCCACTGCTAGAAGGTAGCTGAGTGGACATCTGGCTCAAGAGACTGTGTGCCTAACCACTAGACTGTACTATCACTATACCACAGAGGCCGTGGACTGGGGAGGGAGCCCAAGAATCAGCTCCCACCTCTGACTCCAGTTCAGGTGGTTTCCCAAGCCTGGAGGCAGATGGAATGAGAAGCTGAAGGCCTTGGGAGTTTAAATGCTGCCTGGATATACAAAAGCCCCAAGCAGCTTGGGTTGTTCTGCTGAGCTAAGCTGCAGAAACAGAACTCCACTGGGGGAGGCCTCCAGACATGTCACCATCTTCCCTTGCTGTGTGCTTGACTTCGTCAGTGCTCTGCAGCCGGCACACAGCCAGCAGCACCAGGCTTGCCTCTAATCCCTCATTTCTAGCCACAGGGCAGAGTCTAAACTGCCACCACCATGGCTTGGGTGAATCAGAGTAGCCCCCACCACGAGCTCAGGAGCAGCGGACGCGCACACGGTTACTGCCAGGCCTTGATGTGTGCTGCTCATGGCATCCTCTCCTCCCAGTGGCATCAGGCAGACGTGTAGGTGGGAAGATTTGTAAACTTCCTTGTTTTGCAGCAAGAAGATCTGAGCTATTCAGTAGTCAGACACTTCTGGAGGGTCCCTGCCTTGGGTTGAATGTCCCCCCAAAACTTAATCCCCACTGTAACTGCTGAGGATGGGAAATACTATTAAGGAAATTGAAGGGTGAAGCCTTGAAGAGGTGGTTAAGTTGATGGTTTAATTGTGATTGTGGGTGTGGTTCCGAGGGCTTTAAAAGGAGAGCACATAAGCAGCTCTCTCTCTGCTCCCGTTTTCTGCCATGTGAGACCCCTGCATTGCTGTAAAGCCACCACTAAAGAAGACCCTCACCAGATGTGTTCCCTGGACTTTGGACTTCCTAGTCTCTGAAACTGTAAGCAATAGATTTTGTTTTCTTACAAATTACCCAGTTCCATGTATTTTGTCATAAGCAACAGAAACAGGCTAATACAGTCCCTGCAAGAAAAACCTTTTCCACCACCAGGTATGGGTAATGGCCCCCACACAAGCAGAGCAGCTGACAGTCTGGCCACTTTTGTCCAGCAGGTCTTTTTAAGGTGGAGTTTCTCGGGGTGGAGTTTCTGGCTGCAAGAGTTGAAGGAAAATAAGGTCACTGGGGAGGGGACGATCATGGTGAGGACCTGCCCCTCCAGCTCTCTGCAGCTCTTCTGCCCTCCCACTTGCCAGGCAGCTACAGGCTATTCCACAGTGAATTATTTCTAAATGTCCTCTGACTTAAGCCAACTCTGATCGACACCCCACATCAGGAAAGATTAAAGTAATCCTGGGTAAAGTCAGAACATTTTTTAAAAAAACAAACATCTGTGACATTCAAATATTTAACTTACCTAAGCTATGCAGTCATTTGTTTCTCAGAGGTTTTATTCCAAAAGGAATTTGGACAAGGTTTGGTTTCCTAGAACTGGTGTGGACAGCCAGAGTCTGTCTCACCTGCCTCGAGGAGCCGGAGCCCGGGGGGCTGGGGGCCACGTGCTTGCTTGGCCCGGCTTCTCTCCTGGGGTGGGAGCCTCCACCAGCTGCCTGAAAACACGGGCGCACCTCTGCAGGCTGGTGGATGGTTACGTTTAAGTGGTGGGAACTTTCTGGGTGCTCCCTTCTTCTGCATTTTGCTTCCTGACTGGGTCCCTGAAAGGCTAGCACTCCCTCAGACAATGCCCTGATTTTTAAAGCAAAAAAGGAGAGGAAGAAACAACGTCTCAGGAGCCACTTCCTGCAATTATCTAATGAAATCATCTGCGTTTCTATTTATAACCAGACCATTGCTCAAAATGCCCGCTACCTAAAATTGAAAACATACACACACATTCTCCCAGCCTTCAAGGCTTTGCTTTTCTTCTAGGCCTTAACATCATCCATCATCTCCTATTATGTATATGGTAAATAATATGAATTAGGAATATTGTCTAGCACATCACAGGTGCTCGATAATGCTTGCTGAGTGGATGAATAAATGAATTAATAGACAAACATCGAGTTACCCATAAATCCGTTCAGAGTTCACCATTGACTGGGCATCGAGGAGCCGCTTCTCTCTCTGGTCTCCTGCCACGTTTTCTTCCTCGGGGCCCCTTCAGCCTTTCGGCTTTTAGCCCTGGCCCCCCCACATGGTCCCTGCTGGACTCTAGGTCACTTAGTTTCAACCTGGAGATGCTAAGGCGGCTCTGCCTGTCCTGAGCTCAGCAGGAGGAAGCTCAGGCTCTTTAAAGTGAAGTATCTGTCAAATCTCAGTGTAACGTTAATGCATTATTCATCCTCCGGAGTCTCAGTATCTTCTTTCTAAAACCAAAAAACATTCACAGCAAACAGGGACATTATCGTTGAGAGGGTGAGCAGATGGCAGGCTGCCATGCCAGGCACCAGAGTGATCTGGGTTCAAGGAAGGAGGACTTCATCCTAAGGACACCTGTGGGAATAAGGAAAGCCAGGATCTCATCTCGGCTTCCTGGGAACTCAGGAAAAGCTGAACCACCTGCTGCTTGGCCACAGGGACGAACGGGGACAAACAGGGACAAATAGGAACCAGAGGGTGCCAGCCTCCAGAGAGCAGAACCCAGAGACTGTGGGGCTTCCTATCTAGGTCACTCTAGTGACCAGGTGGCCGGAGTGTGGGGCTCCCACCTTTATGGAGAACCAGCCCTCCGTGCCCTGCTGCTCTGCTCCTGGCACCAGCAAACAGCGGCTCACCCTTGGCCTGCATCTGCCCGCTGGCTTCTGCTCGGCTCCCTCCCGCTTGCTCCTGGCCTCCTGGTCTGCAGGTCTTTGCAGCCAATCTACCACAAGTGACCCAACTTCCACCCTTTCTCCACTGCAAATCCCAGAGGGAGGGGCTCTGATTTGCCTCACTTTGCCCCTCTTGGGTAAGGCTTTAGTTCCCAGCCCCTTACCAAGCTGGCAGCACAAACTCTTTGCCCTGCAGTCAGTCATCCTCCCCAAGGTCTGAGATGGGGTGGGAAGAATGGTGAGCGGGAGTTTCTTGTGGGCTTATCTGGTGCCCAGGAAGTGTGTGGCTGATCACTTGGAAAGGCACCGCTGACTGGAGGGAGAGGCAGCAGTTTCTGAGGACAAACCGCCTATTTCAGCGTTTCCTTCAGGGCTTGATTTACGTGACATGGAAATGCGTGCAGACTGTTTGCAGGAGGCAGACAAGAGACTAGGAGGCACACCGTCCCCTCACCACTCCCCACACATGCGCTATGTGAATGTGAAATACTCATAAGTATCAAATAAGTGGGATTTTTTGTTCTGATTCTAGAGATAACTATTTTTTTAAAAAAATAGCCAAAGTCTGATGGTCAGTGTGCAAAAGAGATGTGACCCAGAAATTCCAATGTCCACATCTCCATCCCTCTCCTGGCAAATGCTATGACAGGTCACGCCATGACGAGTGGAAACCTAGACACTCTCCAGGGGCACAAACGCCTTCCCACTCAGTGTGCAAAAGAGATGTGACCCAGAAATTCCAATGTCCACATCTCCATCCCTCTCCTGGCAAATGCTACGACAGGTCACGCCATGACGAGTGGAAACCTAGACACTCTCCAGGGGCACAAACGCCTTCCCAGCTCTGATCTCTCAGCTAGCATCAGGGACAATAGGGTGATCTGACTTGAAACCACCTCAGACTCTAAAAATGGCTGTTTTGAAAAATAATATCATGGAATTCATCCAGGCTGGGCCTCATATATGTCACTTGAATAAAGAGAACCAGATTGATGGAGTTTGGATGTGTTGTCCCCTCCAAAACTCATGTGGAAATTTGATCCCCAATGTGGCAGTGTTGGAAACTGATTGAGTCATGGGGGCGGATCCCTCATGAATAGATTAATGCTCTCCCTGGGGGAGGGGGGATTGATGAGTGAGTTCTCGCTCTATTAGTTCCCACGAGAGCTGATTGTTTAAAAGACCCTGGCACCTCCTCTCTCTCTCTCTCTTGCTTC
>NW_007732902.1:99742-111956 GCF_000696425.1 Galeopterus variegatus | reverse complement strand
TCTCTCTCTCTCTCTCTTGCTTCTTCTCACCATGTGATCTGCCTGTTCTTACTGGCTGCCTGCCACTTTCCGCCATGAGTAGAAGCAGCCTGAGGCCCGGGCCAGATGCGCCGGCCCCAAAACCGAAACCCAAAAAAACCTCTTTCGTTTATAAGTTACCCAGTCTCAGGTATTTCTGTTATAGCAACACAAAATGGACTAAAACACAGATCATTCTCCCCTCCTCCTCCGCCCCGCTCTCATTCTGCAGGCACTCTGAGATGCAAGGCAAAATCCCCAACTGGAACCGAGGGGCTCACAGCATCACTCACTCTGTTAATGGATCAGGCATCCAGGGACAGCCAGGGATTTAAAACTCTCTGTGTGCATTCTCTTCCTGAGCCAGTAATTCCCCATTTGTCTGCAGTCTGCTGAGGTTGAGTCTGTCATCAGCATTAATGTCCATTTGAAAGATTGTGAGACATTATATTTAACGAAACTTGTCCTTCATCAAGAGAAGAGAGTTCTTTTCTCCAACCATTTCTTAAAAAAATGAAATGGGTAAATATCTTCTTAAGACCTCCCAGAAATGAGTTATTACAGTCCCTGCTGTTGAACAAAATTGCTATCCCAGGCAGAGAGAGATGCCGAAGCAGCGACCTGAATGTGGGGAGACATGTCCACTGTGCTTGCCAATAGCTAGGGGTGGAGAGGGTGTCCAACACAGTCACTGACCTCAGGGGCATGTTGACTCCACATATAATAACAGCCAGCTCGTACCGGCACCCACTCTGTGCTAGCACCTTATGTACATTGCCCCTGATCCTTAAAACAATCTTTTAAGGCAGGTGATGTACAATCTAATTGGAGAACACATCAAGCATAAATGATGGGTAACAAGTTAAAGAAATATATCTAAAGTTTCAAATGCCTGCTAGCACCTTATGTACATTGCCCCTGATCCTTAAAACAATCTTTTAAGGCAGGTGATGTACAATCTAATTGGGGAACACATCAAGCATAAATGATGGGTAACAAGTTAAAGAAATATATCTAAAGTTTCAAATGCATGATAAGGAAACTAAGTTAGTAGAGTTGTGAGAAAGGAGAGGTTAACCAGGGTGGTCCTGCAAGGCTTCCAGAAAGTATGACAGCAGGAGAGGAAGGGGGAGCCCATCCAGGCTGGGAGGAGCAGTTCAGGCCAGATCCCAGAGGTGAGCTTTGTGCATGGGGACTGGAGGGAGATGAACCTGGATGGTCCTGCAAGGCTTCCAGAAAGTATGACAGCAGGAGAGGAAGGGGGAGCCCATCCAGGCTGGGAGGAACAGTTCAGGCCAGATCCCAGAGGTGAGCTTTGTGCATGGGGACTGGAGGGAGATGAACCTGGAGGAGGGAGAGGAGGAAGGCAACGTGGGGAGAGGGCTCGGGCTGCCTGGGGGAGGCGAGGGAGCCTTTTCACTGGCTTGATGAAGCTTCCTGTCTACACTCTGAGCTCTGGGCTAAAGACACATACTGAAGGCAACTTCCCAAATATACTGAAGGCAGCTCAGAGCACCCAGGGCCACATTTTCTAGGCTGAGCTTCCTCCTTGCCCAGGAAGCCTCTTGCAGCTACTCCAGCCCATGATGTCTCTCTCTCCCTGACCACCCACAGCACTTATGGTCTGCAGAGCACAAGTTATGATGTGGTCATTTTTGCAGTCCCGCTTTACTCTCCAATCTTTTGTGATGTACATGTTTAGTGTCTTCAAGAACATGGCAAGCTCTTGGAGGTCAGAAGTGGCATTACACTTTCCTTCTCCTGCTCACCCCCTCTGATTTGTCCAGGACTCAACCCTCAGTCCTCTGATCTTCTCCATCTGTAGTGTTCCCTTGATGTGTCTCCCAGTCTCATTTTTATCTATGGTCGATTTGCAGAAGACTCATAAACCTGTATCTCCGATCTCCAGTCCATCTCTCTCACCCACTTTCTACTCCTGACTCTCCAACTGTCCATGAGATATTTCCACAGCCGTGTCTTGTCATCAGCTCAAATGTAATACACGTATATTTAAAATAAGATAATCTATATTTGCTACAAACCACTCTTACAATCACCTTCCTCACATTTGTCAAATATGTTACAGTTCCCTTGATCATACAATCTTTTCACAAAAATACAACGATAAATGAAATGTTTATTTAATTGAATTCCAGTATGCTGAATCTGACTTCATGTGGTCAATTTCCACCAAGCATGGTGATGGTTCCCATAGCTTAACTTCTGTAACATCTCACCTGTTCATCCATCACTAATCCAACAGCCTCTGCTACCTGCAACACATCTGAGAGCCCAGAGAGAGCCACAAATGTTCAGCACATTTTTTATTATTAAGTAAAATTAGTAGCCAAAGTTATGGCAAAAAAATTGATATTCAAAGTACATAACTTTGCCCACAGGAGAGCCTTCTCAAAGGCTAACTCAGAGCCTATTTACTCTTTTTTTTTTTTTTTGTCTTTTATCTTTTTCCATGTCCGGCAACGGATCGCAACCCTCAGTGTTGCCCCCGTACCGGACCGGGGACTGGCAATGGGATCGCAACCCTCGGTGTTGCTCCCGCGCCTCGCTCAGCCAGTGAGCGGGAACCGGTCTGTATGTGGGATCCGAACCCTCAGGCGGGAGCGCCGCCGCGCTTCCCAAGCGGCGCACCTATCCAGTGCGCCACCGGGCCGGCCCCGAGCCTATTTACTCTTACTTACTTCTACACTTAGTTATAACAAACCTGGTATCTGGTTTACAGATCTATGGCAGAAGCAAAAAGTTTAAAGGAGATGGGAATCCAAAGAGTTTAGAAGCAGAAGCAAGATAACACTCAGAGAGAGAGATGATTTTAAAGCCATGAGAGAGGCTTAAAAGATGGCAGTCTGAGACCATTTGAGATAAAGGCAACGTGCATTAATTACCTCATTCTGAGAGCAGCCTTATTTTAGAGTAGAGCACAGGAATTATTATATAATATTATATAATTACATAATAGCAGCAAGATCTGCCTAGTACTTTACATTTTGCAAAATGTTTTCCGAATTATTTTGTCTGCTTCCCTCAGGCATCTTTTGAAGGAAATAAGGCAAGTATTATTCTAATTTTACATATAAGGAAACAGAGACAGAGAGAGATGGGGTGACTTACCTGAAGCCACAGAGGCAGCAAATGGCAGAGCCCAGGAGACTCCACCATGCTGTCTTACACCCTCAACTCCAGTGAAAGAGCTTGGTTCATTTTTCTTTGCAGTTTCCCACCTCTGTCCTCTCCTCTCCATTTCCTGACAGCTTTGGAGCCCTTGCCCTCTCCACTCCCCACCTCACACCTGAAGTTCTGTGAATTTCTCCCCTGACCCCACTTGACACCCCTATCCCCCGAACCCCTGACTACCAGATCAATCTTCCCCAAGTGACAGCTTTTCTCTAGCTCTCAACTTCTCAAAAGCCTCCAATGGCTCTCTCCCTTCTACTGCATCAAACCCGAGTTCCTGCGCACCTACCTGGCTCCCGAGGCCCTCCAGGATCTACCTCCTCCCCCGGGCCAGCTTTGTGTCCCCTCTGCTCTACCCACCCCTTTGCTCACTGTCTCTCTATGCCTTTTAAAAAATGTAATAACCCAAATCACAGCCATGCTTTAAGACTCAGTCTATTTGCCAACTCCTCCCAGAAGCCTTCCTTGACTGATCACTCCAAAATTTATTTCTTTCTTTCCAATCATAGCACACTTTTTTTCTTGGTACTTTCTAATTTTCCATTTCACTAGGTGTTTTTTTTTTTTTTTTTTCCCTAAGTGCTTAGTGTATGTAACTGTCTCCCAAATGAGACAGGAAGTGTACTAATAACAGGGGCCGTGTCCTACTGACTTTTGTGGTCCCCTCTGTACCTCCTAGCACAGGCCTGGATGCCATGTGTTAACTGAAGGATTAAAAGCAGGTTCCCAATACACTTACATTTATTATTTGAGATTGGGGCTTCAGTGACCAGGGACATAAATCTGTCTGAAGTCACTCTGAGTTGCTGTCACAAGTTCAGAAAAAGTTTCCAGGTTAGCACAACTGTAGGGTGATCACTAGGGGCTTTGATATCCTTAAGTGAGACACCCATTGACTGTCTCAGTCCTCCCTCCCTACTGCCTTCTTTCTTTCCTTCCTTCTTTCCTTCCTCCCTCCCTCCCTCCTTCCTTCCATCTTTTCCTCACACTCCACACTCTTGTCTTTAAGCTAAGTTCATTATCCACATCCAGCCGGCCTGGGATGAGCAGAATTCAGTCCTAAAAATTTATTTCTCATTCACCCAAAGGAGACCATTCTGCAAAAATCCTCTAAAATGAGTAATGAACCAAAGCACTTTACAAAGGAATCCAACCTAATAAACTATTTACTTTACTCCAAACACTGTTTCAATATTTAAAAATGAACACATGTCTCATGGAGCTATAATCAGTATGTTCATGCTATTTTGAGTTCTGTTTTTTTTTAACTTACATTATTTCAAATACAGCACATCCATATTAATCAACTTTTTCCCGTAGCATCTCATTAGCTATCGCATATTCCATTAGGTGCGAGTACCATTGTTTGCTCAGTCGACATTTTCAGCAGGCTGCATGGTGGGGGATGCCATCTGCTCTGACCCCACACGGGCCCCACGGGGAAGGAAACCCTGACATCTCATTTCTCTTTCACAGTCACTGCCACAAATCTTTTTACAGGAGCTGCCTCCAGCTAAATGCCAGATTGCTCCTCAAGAATGGGAGGAAAGCTAATTTCCACTTCTGCCTTTCACCTGTCTCTTTTTGTTACCAGCTCAGCCCAGGCAATCTTATCACTGAGAGAAAGAAGTCAGGCTGCTTGTTAGTTTTCTATTTTTATATCAACCTATGTCCCTTTGTGGTAAATGTCATATCCAAAACCAGATTAGGGTCGTTTTCTTCATTAGCCCCATGATGCTAGAACACACCAGGGTTGCTGTGGGGTGAGTGGATGGAGCCCCATGCTCTCAACATGACCAGGAGGAGGACAACGACAGATCCAAAGACCCGAGGAGCTGCCCCTCACCCTACCTGCTCCATCTGAGTGCCCCTGACCTCCAGCTGCTCCATCCAGAAGTGGAACCCAGAGTCCCCAGGAACAGCCAAGAGGCATCATCTGAAAGTGAACCTTGAAGAAGCATCTGAAAAAACAACCACAAGAAACTTCTACTGAACACATTGTGTGTACCAGGCTCTGGGACAGCAGAAGCAAATCCCAGGGGCCAGGTTGTCATCTTCTGAGGGAGAGACAGGAGTTAAGTGCATAGGAGGTGGCGGGGAATCTGCTCTCAGTGCATTTCTGTTGCTCATAACAGAACACCTGAAACTGGGTAATTTATAAAGAAATGAAATGTATTTCTTACAATCTGGAGGTCAGGAAGTCCACAATCCAGGGAACACGTCTGGTGAGGGCCTTCTTCTCGGTGGCAACCTTCTGCAGAACCCTGTGGCAACCAGGGTATCACATGGCAAGAATGGCCTGAGCCAGAGAGCTAACCTTCTCACTTGCTCTCCTTATAAAGCTACCAGAACCATGCCCATGACAACTGATTCCTTCATCAATGGAATAATCCATTCACCACGGCACAGTCCTCACAATCTAATCAGCTCTCAAAGGTCCCACCTTTCAAATACCATAATTGGATTTCCCACCGTCTTACCACAGTTACAATGGAGATCAATTTTCCAATTCATGAACTTCTGGGAGATACATCTGACACACAGCAATACTATCGTGGAGAAGTTAATTTCGTGTGAAGGGAGTTACAGGCAGAGTGTGCTGGCAGCCTCCCCAGCATCTAGCTCTGCCCCTCTACTATCACACCCTGACACATCTTGCTGGGATTCATGGCTCCCCTGTTCCCAGCTGAGCAGGTCATGGAGTTAACTCCAACCACAGCTCCCAGGAGGCCTCGCAGCCTGAGCAGCTCATGCTAATTAGCATATCTCATCTGCTTGGCCTCAGCCATTTGTTCTTGCTGGCAGCCTCCCCAGCATCTAGCTCTGCCCCTCTACTATCACACCCTGACATCTTGCTGGGATTCATGGCTCCCCTGCTCCCAGCTGAGCAGGTCATGGAGTTAACTCCAACCACAGCTCCCAGGAGGCCTTGCAGCCTGAGCAGCTCATGCTAATTAGCATATCTCATCTGCTTGGCCTCAGCCATTTGTTCTGGGTAGACATATGACCCCAGCAGTCCCTATGGCAGGAGGAGACTTGCAGGAGCTTCTGGAAAGGAAAAACATCTTCCTTCTATTAGAATCACTGGAAAAAATGCTCCCATCCCCTTTAGATGTGTCTGAGGATGAACGTGATGGCAGCAGCCATCTCACATCCAACTGAGAACAGGGCCAACATCGAGGAAGCAGAGCCGAGGGAAGGAGAGGAAAGATCCTGGGAGGGGAGGGTCCCAGCATGAGCCCTGAATCCAGCCAGACCTGAGGCCAGGCTACGACTGGACCTTTCAGGTACAGGAGCCGATAAATTATCTTTATTTCCTCCACCTGCTTGATCTGGATTTTTCTGTCACTTGCAACACAATAATACAATTCGATTGTTGTTTGGTTGAGAAAACTGGCAGGCACACAACTAGCTCTAATACGACGAGACAGGTGCCATAACCCACAGAGGTAAAAACCAAATGAAGGAAAAGATTCACTCTGACTCGGAGGAGAGGGGTTATTCCAAACTGGAGGTGAGAACGAGGCTCTCCCAGGTACAAATCCCATCTCAGGTGCCTTCACTGGCTTCCAAGGGCCCTTAGAGCCATCAGCTGCTATTCAGCAGATCAGAAAGCTCTGAGCCAGAGAGGGGGTGACTTGCCCAAACTCACAGAGTTATATGTTAAGGTTGGAACCAGGAGGGAGGCCTCATTTTTTAAATGATTTTCTTAATTTTAACCCAACAAGTCTTTTTAAAATGTTATTTGTAAATTCAAAAAGAATGGTTTGTGATTTTAAAATCTCTATTATTCCCTTCATTTGGGAAGCCCTAAATCAAGCTTCATCCTCAGTTGGACTGATCTTTTTTGTGAATTCACAGTGACAGAGCCTGTCACCATTTCATATGTTGTAAAAGCACAGTCTTGGGAGCACAGCTCCGCGCTGCACCGAATCCAATCATGTAACAAGTTGTGCTGCTTTTAGGTGCTCTTCTGTTTGAAAAAACAGGGGAGGAAGTCCCAGATGATTTCACGTTTTTGTATTCTAGGGTAGTGAGGAAGGAGGTTCCTGCAGAGTCACGAGGCATGAGCAGGACAGCCCTGGTCCTAGAATTCAATGTGGAAAAGGCAGCACATAATCAGAGCCAAAAGGGCAGGAGCTCTCATAAAGAAGTGAATCTGTGGCGGTGGAAAATTCTCCTGTGTTCTTCTGGTGTGGTGGAGGAGTGGCGGGAGAGGGGAGAGCACAATAGGGGAGGGAGCTCAGAGTAAAGGATCCGTCCCCAGTCCCCAGTAAATGTTCATTATGTCCCTGTTGAATATAACCCTACAAGAAGGAGAAAAAGGAAACAAATCCTCGGAATACCCTTTGCACATCTCAAAAGACGGGAGGAAAATGATTANGACAGGAAGTGTACTAATAACAGGGGCCATGTCCTACTGACTTTTGTGGTCCCCTCTGTACCTCCTAGCACAGGCCTGGATGCCATGTGTTAACTGAAGGATTAAAAGCAGGTTCCCAATACACTTACATTTATTATTTGAGATTGGGGCTTCAGTGACCAGGGACATAAATCTGTCTGAAGTCACTCTGAGTTGCTGTCACAAGTTCAGAAAAAGTTTCCAGGTTAGCACAACTGTAGGGTGATCACTAGGGGCTTTGATATCCTTAAGTGAGACACCCATTGACTGTCTCAGTCCTCCCTCCCTACTGCCTTCTTTCTTTCCTTCCTTCTTTCCTTCCTCCCTCCCTCCCTCCTTCCTTCCATCTTTTCCTCACACTCCACACTCTTGTCTTTAAGCTAAGTTCATTATCCACATCCAGCCGGGCTGGGATGAGCAGAATTCAGTCCTAAAAATTTATTTCTCATTCACCCAAAGGAGACCATTCTGCAAAAATCCTCTAAAATGAGTAATGAACCAAAGCACTTTACAAAGGAATCCAACCTAATAAACTATTTACTTTACTCCAAACACTGTTTCAATATTTAAAAATGAACACATGTCTCATGGAGCTATAATCAGTATGTTCATGCTATTTTGAGTTCTGTTTTTTTTTAACTTACATTATTTCAAATACAGCACATCCATATTAATCAACTTTTTCCCGTAGCATCTCATTAGCTATCGCATATTCCATTAGGTGCGAGTACCATTGTTTGCTCAGTCGACATTTTCAGCAGGCTGCATGGTGGGGGATGCCATCTGCTCTGACCCCACACGGGCCCCACGGGGAAGGAAACCCTGACATCTCATTTCTCTTTCACAGTCACTGCCACAAATCTTTTTACAGGAGCTGCCTCCAGCTAAATGCCAGATTGCTCCTCAAGAATGGGAGGAAAGCTAATTTCCACTTCTGCCTTTCACCTGTCTCTTTTTGTTACCAGCTCAGCCCAGGCAATCTTATCACTGAGAGAAAGAAGTCAGGCTGCTTGTTAGTTTTCTATTTTTATATCAACCTATGTCCCTTTGTGGTAAATGTCATATCCAAAACCAGATTAGGGTCGTTTTCTTCATTAGCCCCATGATGCTAGAACACACCAGGGTTGCTGTGGGGTGAGTGGATGGAGCCCCATGCTCTCAACATGACCAGGAGGAGGACAACGACAGATCCAAAGACCCGAGGAGCTGCCCCTCACCCTACCTGCTCCATCTGAGTGCCCCTGACCTCCAGCTGCTCCATCCAGAAGTGGAACCCAGAGTCCCCAGGAACAGCCAAGAGGCATCATCTGAAAGTGAACCTTGAAGAAGCATCTGAAAAAACAACCACAAGAAACTTCTACTGAACACATTGTGTGTACCAGGCTCTGGGACAGCAGAAGCAAATCCCAGGGGCCAGGTTGTCATCTTCTGAGGGAGAGACAGGAGTTAAGTGCATAGGAGGTGGCGGGGAATCTGCTCTCAGTGCATTTCTGTTGCTCATAACAGAACACCTGAAACTGGGTAATTTATAAAGAAATGAAATGTATTTCTTACAATCTGGAGGTCAGGAAGTCCACAATCCAGGGAACACGTCTGGTGAGGGCCTTCTTCTCGGTGGCAACCTTCTGCAGAACCCTGTGGCAACCAGGGTATCACATGGCAAGAATGGCCTGAGCCAGAGAGCTAACCTTCTCACTTGCTCTCCTTATAAAGCTACCAGAACCATGCCCATGACAACTGATTCCTTCATCAATGGAATAATCCATTCACCACGGCACAGTCCTCACAATCTAATCAGCTCTCAAAGGTCCCACCTTTCAAATACCATAATTGGATTTCCCACCGTCTTACCACAGTTACAATGGAGATCAATTTTCCAATTCATGAACTTCTGGGAGATACATCTGACACACAGCAATACTATCGTGGAGAAGTTAATTTCGTGTGAAGGGAGTTACAGGCAGAGTGCACTGGCAGCCTCCCCAGCATCTAGCTCTGCCCCTCTACTATCACACCCTGACACATCTTGCTGGGATTCATGGCTCCCCTGTTCCCAGCTGAGCAGGTCATGGAGTTAACTCCAACCACAGCTCCCAGGAGGCCTCGCAGCCTGAGCAGCTCATGCTAATTAGCATATCTCATCTGCTTGGCCTCAGCCATTTGTTCTGGGTAGACATATGACCCCAGCAGTCCCTATGGCAGGAGGAGACTTGCAGGAGCTTCTGGAAAGGAAAAACATCTTCCTTCTATTAGAATCACTGGAAAAAATGCTCCCATCCCCTTTAGATGTGTCTGAGGATGAACGTGATGGCAGCAGCCATCTCACATCCAACTGAGAACAGGGCCAACATCGAGGAAGCAGAGCCGAGGGAAGGAGAGGAAAGATCCTGGGAGGGGAGGGTCCCAGCATGAGCCCTGAATCCAGCCAGACCTGAGGCCAGGCTACGACTGGACCTTTCAGGTACAGGAGCCGATAAATTATCTTTATTTCCTCCACCTGCTTGATCTGGATTTTTCTGTCACTTGCAACACAATAATACAATTCGATTGTTGTTTGGTTGAGAAAACTGGCAGGCACACAACTAGCTCTAATACGACGAGACAGGTGCCATAACCCACAGAGGTAAAAACCAAATGAAGGAAAAGATTCACTCTGACTCGGAGGAGAGGGGTTATTCCAAACTGGAGGTGAGAACGAGGCTCTCCCAGGTACAAATCCCATCTCAGGTGCCTTCACTGGCTTCCAAGGGCCCTTAGAGCCATCAGCTGCTATTCAGCAGATCAGAAAGCTCTGAGCCAGAGAGGGGGTGACTTGCCCAAACTCACAGAGTTATATGTTAAGGTTGGAACCAGGAGGGAGGCCTCATTTTTTAAATGATTTTCTTAATTTTAACCCAACAAGTCTTTTTAAAATGTTATTTGTAAATTCAAAAAGAATGGTTTGTGATTTTAAAATCTCTATTATTCCCTTCATTTGGGAAGCCCTAAATCAAGCTTCATCCTCAGTTGGACTGATCTTTTTTGTGAATTCACAGTGACAGAGCCTGTCACCATTTCATATGTTGTAAAAGCACAGTCTTGGGAGCACAGCTCCGCGCTGCACCGAATCCGATCATGTAACAAGTTGTGCTGCTTTTAGGTGCTCTTCTGTTTGAAAAAACAGGGGAGGAAGTCCCAGATGATTTCACGTTTTTGTATTCTAGGGTAGTGAGGAAGGAGGTTCCTGCAGAGTCACGAGGCATGAGCAGGACAGCCCTGGTCCTAGAATTCAATGTGGAAAAGGCAGCACATAATCAGAGCCAAAAGGGCAGGAGCTCTCATAAAGAAGTGAATCTGTGGCGGTGGAAAATTCTCCTGTGTTCTTCTGGTGTGGTGGAGGAGTGGCGGGAGAGGGGAGAGCACAATAGGGGAGGGAGCTCAGAGTAAAGGATCCGTCCCCAGTCCCCAGTAAATGTTCATTATGTCCCTGTTGAATATAACCCTACAAGAAGGAGAAAAAGGAAACAAATCCTAGGAATACCCTTTGCACATCTCAAAAGACGGGAGGAAAATGATTAAAAAAAAATGGAGGAACCTAGTTTTTTAAAAATAACAGAAAAGGAAAAAAAATTCAAGTTAGGATTAAGGAAAATAAGAGTGTGTGGCGACAGCCTTGAGGAAATAGATCAAAGCCGAGAGAAACACATACAATAAAAAGCTTTCACACCTACTGGCTTCAATATTTTCTTTAAATAAGAAAATGCTTTAATTTAACAAATGAGGAGTAGAGAACTTTTAGCAGAAAATTAACAGTCTAAAGGATGCATGCAGGTAATAAAGTAAGAGAGCCCATAAAGGCCCAGCGCTGCCAGCAACTCCCCTGAGTGGACATCTCAGGGTGAGGGTGGGGGATCCCCCAAACCTCCCCTGCCTCTGTGTTCTTGGAATTAATTGTACAGCCACAAAACATCTGAGCTCCATTTAGAGGCTACAATCCGAGCCGATTGGAGATTCTGAACTGGACACCTTGAGTGATGTCTTTAGAATGAGTCTCTAGTGATTTCAAGTTTCTTAAAAATAAAATAAAACTTTATTTATGCATTCCACACAGAAATTCAAGCCTTTGAGAAGAGAGTTTTATGTTCTAATGTTTGACGTCACTTTGCATTTAAAGAAGATGCTAATATGTTTCTTGACATAGATGCAAATGAGCTGTCTTGGCTCCCCTCCTCCAAACCCCCAGCCTTACTGGGGCCAGTGCCACCCCTTCAAGAGCCTTGTTTCTGGTTCCATTTCCTCTGCCCAAGTGCCTTTTGATGGTAACTGGCTACAGCACTTTAAACATCTTTTCAGTTAGCCACAGAATTGAGGAGTTTTATGCTTCAAACTCCCAGCAAGTTCTAAATAAAGAATTAAACCCTTTTTGTGCTAAATCGTGTAAACAAGCAGATGGGAAGGAGATGCAATTATAATTTTTAAAACCATTTCAAAAATTAACATTTTTTTTTTCTTCTCAGAATACAAAGCAAGTAAATCCTCCTGATGGCAGGTAAGGGCTTCAATTTCTTTTTTTCTTTTTTTTTTTTTTGTCTTTTGTCTTTTTTCCGTGTCCGGCAACGGATC
>NW_007732902.1:95980-98787 GCF_000696425.1 Galeopterus variegatus | reverse complement strand
GAAGGTTCCTAAGGTCACAACAGATTCTGGTTCTGTTGGCCTCACTGGATCCAGGAATGTGGATCTTTAACAAGCATTCCATTTGATTCCATGCAGGAAGCCCGGGGACCACACTATGGGGAACACTCATCCAGAGCAATCCCTGAGAGAAAATGTTAGAAAAGCCCGTTGGACCTGCCTTGTTGAGGAGAAAGCATCAGAAGTGGCTGGACCCCTTATCTTCCTGGAGTTGACAATCTATTAGTTACTAATAATGGGTAAAGAAATATCACTCTCTATATAAGACAATACATTTTGTTTTCTTAACTGTTTTAGAGCGATGTTTCCCCCAACTTTTCATTATGAAGTATCACTTTTATTATTTTCTTCCAGACAATGTATTAGTGTGAGTAATAGTCGACAGAGCAGTATGAGCAGTAATCATTAGTAACAGATCTTCTGATCAGCACGACACAACCAGTAATTTAGAGTATCCTGAGAAATTCAAGCCCAAAGCAAAGAATCTTGATTTTAGTTCTGGGGTTGCAAACTCATATGCCAACTGGCAGGTACCAAACAATAGAGCCTTCAGGAGGATGAACCCAACAGGGCCAGGATCATGATAAACGGTAGAGACATCACATTGTCTTAGTAGTAATGGGGAGAAAATAGGAAATGGTGGGGACTGTGGTAAAGTAGAACAGGATATGGCCCGTCTAAAAGAAGGCTGGTGTTGATGGGCTCTGGCCCGCGATTGCCATACAGGAATGTGGGACCAGACTGTCCAGATTTCCTAATTTTCCAAGAGCAACCCCAAATCAGACATTTTATGTGAGATCTCCTGACTTAAAAATGTTGCTAATTTTTGTAAAACACACTGTGCTGCCCAAAGAATACATATCTGCAGGCTGGAGTTAACTGGGCCACCAGTTTGACAAACCTGCTGTAGTCAGTCTTTGTAGCCATATCATGTACAAGTTCCATTAGATTTTGGAACTACTAGAAAGAGCTGGCCTGGGGACCATTGCTCTAGAGCAGAGGTCAGAAAACGTTCTTAAAGGGCTATATAGTAAATGTTTTAGGCTATGTGGACCATTTGGTCTCTGTTGCAACTATTCAACTCTTCCATTGTAGCCTGAAAGCAGCCGTAGATGATCTGTAAATTAATGGGTGTGTTCCAATAAAACTTTACTTACAAAAACAGTCTGTGCAAACCATAGTTTGCTGACTCTTTCTCTAGGGGGTCTTATTCTGCAAATCTTTGGCATTTGTTTACTTAATCTAATCTATCTAATTTTAGAAAAAGAAATCGACTTTTAATTGTTGAAGATGAAGTTCATCATGATAGAATCTTTCAGAAATAGCCTGGCTCCCTATGTGCCATGTTGTTGAAATACACGGCACAGGTGGTACCATGAAAGGGAAGGTTGGCTCCCACAGGGCTCCAGCTGGTCTGCCACCATCAGTCCCGGCACTGACAGCTCAGAGACCTGCTTATTAACAGCCCCCAGCTGTCCTTGTTCCCTGGGCCAAGTGAGCATCACAGCTCCTGTTGTTTTCCAGCCTCGACACCAAAGCCATGTTGCTGGGAACTGAGCTTAGCATCCTGCATCTGTGGGATACTACTGGTCAACACCAATAAAGCAGCGTGCTAAATTTAGCACACCCCTGCCTATGGAAACAGACAGAACTGTCACCCAGTAATTGCAGTCTGCAACACTTCCTAACTGCTTGATTCCTGTGATTTTTCCTGTGTCAGGGTGAAATTCAAATTCTCACTTGCAATAAACCTGTGGCAGCTGGCTTTTGATCTTTGTCTCCTGAGCTGCTGAAGCCACTGCTTTATGCCAGACAATCCCCCACTGCCCAGGAGCAGACCCTGATGCTTCAATTGCCACAGCTGCACACAGGAAAAGTGGGATGAACTGTTGAGCCAAATGGACAGTAAGTGCTCATCGCTGTCCTCCTGTGGAGAACTGGACGGAAGACTAAACCACGACCACACATTCAAAGGTTATCAATAATTATCTTCTAAACAATGTCAGCTTGAGGCTAAGAAGGGACTCCTGGCAAGGATCTAGGGGCAAATGCCCATATTTAAAGCCATCACCACCCTGTAGCTACACCCGAAGGGCCCATCAGCCTGGGGCTGCATATACTGACTTCTTTCGCTCTTTGTGGAGCTAGCCCTGATGCATGAACAATACAGAAAAGCAAGTACCACCTGTGAATGACTCATTTTTGGAAGTGCTTGGTTCTCGATAGCCTTGGTTCTCCTGGCTCAGCCTTCACAAAGCAAGTCAGTAATTCATATTATTCACTGTCAAAACTCATTTGACACAAACATTTCTTAGTGAGATTCTGAAAAGCTGACACTAATGCATTGGTGAAGTCTGTCAACTCATCCTCATCAGGGGAGAGCCTGGAGTCCCTGCTTCAGCCCATGTGAAGGCTTCAAAAACCTGGGCAAGTAATCATAGGCATTATCCAGGCAGCAACAGGGACTGTCTGGGTGGTTTGAGGTTGCCCATGGGCCCCCTGGGTCTGCAAAAATGGAAGAATGTGCATGGACTCTCCCCCTGGACGTCACAGGAAGGCTGGCTTCCAGGGATCCAGAACAGCTGCACAAAGCCACTAGACACCCTGAGCCAAAGGCTTTTTGTACAAAAGGCTGATTCCTTCAGAAGGGTTTGTTACTGTTAGCTGGCTTGTACTCTGTCCTGTGTCACAATGAGAGGTAGGGCTTGGGGCGTCACAGGGCATATGTAGGGAAAATCCATTAGCAGCCTAAGCAATCCCATTCCATCTGCTTGCCTTCGGGTCTGCTG